>NC_043011.1:28047846-28065346 GCF_006345805.1 Octopus sinensis | reverse complement strand
CCATACTTTTGAAGTGACACTTCATATATGGGGAATTCAAAATACTCCATTATTAGGTTCGCAAGGGGCTGGTTTCGTTTCCATCGTAATTCATCATATTTGTCGGTAGTAGGTGTCATCAAATAGGAAATAATTGTTCTGAGGTATAAAATTTAAATTTTCAATAATAAAAACGTGGTTTATGCGTTCTGGAAGTTCTGCGGGGTACTTTTCCAGCCAAAATGGTATTGCTTCTATTCCATAATCGTGTAAAGATTAATAACATCGAAAGAAACCATGCGTTTTTCTTCATTACTTGCTTTTGGTAGGTGGTTTAGCATATGTAGATCGTCTCTAATGGAACTTTTGGTGTATTTTAATAATGGATTCAGTAGGAAGTCTTGAAAAATTCTTAGGCTGTGGGTTTCAGAGTTTGGGCCAGCTATAATGGGTCATAACTTTAAATCTTCTGGCGCTAGGATATTTATGTATGTGCCTGGTGATTGTTTGGAGGCTTCATTAATTCTGTGGCTGTTGTGTATTTTTAAGCCGTAGAAAAGATTTGGTTTACATTTGAAATTCGTGATACCATCTATTTCTTTTTTTTTCTGGCCTTTTCCATGTAGATAAATTAGGGATGCAAGATTTTTCATTGTTTTTTTGTTGTTTATAGTTTACAACTTTTTCGCAGAAGGTATCGTTTTTTTAGCATGGATAATACTAGTTTTTTTTTAGCATTCTGTTTCCATCCTTTGTTTGTTTCGCTGATTGTCAGTTCGTCGTTTTGCAGCTCAGATTTTTCCATTCTAAAGTTTTGAGTTTGAATTAATTTTCCGCTTATGGACAGTATTTAGGAAATTTTGGGTATGGTGGCAGAAGTAATCTAGTGTTTTATTCCTACCCTTAGACGGAAGATAAGTGCTTCTGTTTTTAACCAGTTAGTGTCTCTGTAAGTCATAGTTTTCTGCAGAATTCCAAAATATTGCCTTTAATTTCATTCTGGTTAGATCTTTATGGGGGTAAATTTTCATCCGTTAGTAAGTATACTGATTTTGTTGTAGAGGGTTTACTTTGATAAATTTATTACTTTGGGTGTCTCCTGTATACTTTGCTCCACTTTGTGTCCCTATTTCTCCCCACTCGGTCTAAAAATGTTTACAGTAATTTCGCGGGTAGAAATTGTCAGTCTTATTAATCATATTTAACTTGCTAGAGGGCTGGTTTTTCTGTCTGGGTAAATTGGTTTGATTTACATGGTTCGAGCTTCTTCGTTGGTATAAATTGCCAGTGTTATTAACTATATTTGAAATGATGGTAGGATTCCTGCCTAGGTAAATATATTGGAATTCCGTGGGTCGAGTGTTTCTTTGCGAAGAGACAGAAGTAGTCCCATTGCTGTTTCTAATCGTTGGAGAGAAACAATTACTCCTAATTTTAAGTTGGTTTCTTCTAGTATTTATTTGTGAATTGCCCATATTCCTGCTTTGAGAACGGTTTACTTCCAAGTAAGAAATTACTTTTGTGTGTTTGTTCTCTTTTAGATGGTTATTGTTTGATCTAGTTGGATGTTTATTTATTTCTGAATATGTATTTGTTCTAGATTTTTTTCAGGAAGGGGGTTATCTGAACTGTATTCTCTTTTAAACTGAGTTTGTTGAAGGGGATTTATTTCTACTGGCTCACAGCTTTCTTTACGTACTTTGCTAACACATTCGGAAAGATGTTCATCAGCATATTTAGTGAGTTTGCTATGCATTTCTTCATCGATGGATTTATATTTTTGCCCGTTATTCGATGCTCAAAGTTTAAGTAACTCAATTTCTATTATCATTTTCGCTAGCGCTAAGTTCTCTATAAATTGTCGTTGTTGTTTGGGCTCTTCCGGGATTGGTTTGATTGGTACTTTGCGAGGGGTTTCATCCATTTATCATATATTTCTTCCTTATATCATTTTTTATCATGTCCCAAAAACCTAAATTTTACTAGTGTTTAAGTTTTTAGTCCAAATATGGCCAATGCAGCTTTTAATTAAATGTGTTGACATTGGTATATTTTCAGTATGGGTTTGGTATTTTGGTGATGTTTCTTTTTCAAAATTGTTTGAAAAAAATGAGTGCAATGTTGTGCATAGTTCGTTTAAATTTTGACTAAGCTTCTCTGTAGATGGTCATCTCTGCTCATTTTCAGTTGCTTCTCAAGCACAATATGTACAGTATGTCCTCGTTGGTAATTGTATCTGGTGTATCTCTGAGAGGTTTCGGTGGCATTTTCCGTTCCACGTGTGGTAAATAGTAGTGAGAAAAGGGAGGAAGAAAAGTTCGATTAAACTCACGTAATGCGTTGTAATGCAAAAAAAAAACATATATAATAAAATAAGGAAATAACCAACTTTGGCCTCAGTATATATTTTAATTCATGATCATATATCCATTACTACATATTTCTTCTTGCTACTATATTTCATGAGATTTTGTTATGTTTATTTATCCCAAACAAAAAGGGATCAATTACCTCCCCTGTCCCGAATAATAACTATCATCCTTAGACGTTTCTACTTGTTGATTCATTGACAAACTTTCATACAAGAACATGGAATGAAAGCTTTTAAGGAAGTATATACTTATGCATATATGTTTATATATATATATATTATAATAATATTAGGTAGTAAATACAAACTTACAGGGAAAAATTAGATTTAGGATTAAATCTAATTTTATAGTATAAATATATATATATATTATATTAAATTAGAGACAAAACTACTATTAGGCAAATCAAACAGTGAAAATCATAAACAAATACGTAGAAATAAAATTAATAAAACATATATAAAATATAAAATTCAAAATTTAAAATACTTAAATTAAAGTTGAAATTTAAAAATCTATTTAAATTAATAATTTATACTTATAAATTTTTAAATATATATATATTTTATTATTATTTCATTTATTTATTAATTTAAAAAAAAATATAACTATTTGTCTCTAATTTAATATAATATATATATATATATAATATATATATATAATATATATATATTATATATATATATATATATATATTATATATATATATATATATATACTTATGTAGATGTATATGGATATATAACATTCATATGAAGAAGTGAGAGTGTATATGTAAACACATATACAAACATGCACACGTGCGCTTGCATACAGACACTTGCACACTCACACATATGTATATATCGATCTACTACCAGAACCATTTCGGAACGGAAATCGGCAATATATGTTACACGGTGATGAATATTTACTTGTGAAAAATGAAAAGCTTTGAAAGTGGAAACTTGTACAATAGGAAGACAACGTTCGAGTATTCACATGAGACATACGATAGGATGGAGATGATAGAAAAATATTGGGAACTCGCCCTCATCGTTCTTCCACGGTTTAACACTGATTAGCAAACATTCGATCAACGCATACTAGTTCTAACCCCCGGCCATTCGTTTTGTCTAAGCACGATCAACTGAGGAACACATTATCGGACATGGCCCTATATTTCTAAAACCGATATTATTTGAGAGGTATTAAACTTATATTTCTAGCAGTTATAGTGAACACGTATTGTTACCTTCATTGCAAGCATTTCATGTTAGTGAAAGATGATGATGGATGCAAGAACAACGTTTCGTAGGTCAAAGACGACGCATTCATAAAAGTTCAGTCAAATTATTTCCACTAAATATATATAGATTCACAGCATGTGAATAAATATTTGTGGTGATCAAATCTTTATTGTTTTCGAGTGAATATAACAACAAATGTGGTGAACGTTACTTTCTTTGCGAACGTCGCTGCGACGAATTATACGTTTCTGCGTCCAATAAAATAGAACACTCTTCTTTCAATATATATTACTGTTTTCTTCCTTATGTTTATTCATATGTGTTTACATATCTCTCCGCCATTCCCTTCACTCTCCATACACACAGCCACACCACTATATATGCACATGTAACTCATATATATATATATATATATATATATATGCATGAACTGGTCTCCGCTCTATGTTTATGATTACTAACGGTACAGTCAGTATGTTACACTTGATCAATATTTGACTTCAATCATTCTGCCACCTTACTTGGGCTGAATTAATTTCATGGAATCAGCAACACGATATTGCCATTTTCTTTACACTGCGTTCTTGCACATATTGAGTAGTGTCTTTTGTCATATAAGATAGCCAAACTTACATGTCAATATCATTAAACATAACGATATTTATCAAGAATTATAATCTCTTGTTCGTGACTCTTCTTAAACGAATGTATAATGTGAGGCCTCTTCTTCTGACTACAGGTTTTGCCTTATAGTTTTATAACTATTTTTTGTTTTTTACCGATACGATTATTTCCGGTTTGTGCCTATGTACATTCGGTACATTTGTTTACCTTTGCGTTTGATTTATTAGTTCTTATCATGATAAATTTCATGAATAACTTTCTTACATTTAAATGTAAATTAATTGTTGAAGTATATTGGCCATTTATCAATGTCACTGGTATCTTTCTTATTCATATGAAAATCATTGTTTAGGTTGCACGCTGTCCAAGGAATTTCAGCATGAAAGTAGTAAACATTCGCTACGCGACCATGATATAAAAACTCCAAGTAATAAACGGTAATATATGACAATTTTGAATTTCTGTGCACTTAATGAGCTTGATTATTGTTGTAGCTGATATTAAGAAGTAGACCAAATTTACTTTAAGTGTGGCTGATGAAAGAAAACAAAAAAAAAAACAAATATAATACTTGAAGTGCTACTGTCACTTTATAATAAAATAGCGCTGTTGATGTAAACCATAGATGTTTGAGACTCGGTGTTTGATTGGTGTCCGTTGCGGTGTTGGTGACAGCACTGGTGTCAGTGGTGATGTCACATTTGGTATTTATTAGTGATTTGTAATATCCTGTTAGTGTTGCTATGAGGTTAACCTCATATGTAAACCTCATATGTAAACCTCATATGTAAACTCATCTGTCACGATTGGTGTGTTGTCACTAACGATGCGAGCAATCAGACGGATATCTAAGTATTGTGTTTTTATGTATGCGTATGAAATGTTTCTATACATATGTGCGTATCGTATTTGTGTAAGGTTACCTATTTGTTACCAGTGGAAAACCCTTTTAATACCGTGCGGATTTTGAAAGTTCACTATATATGCGACTACATATATAATAATAATAATAATAATAATAATAATAATAATAATAATAATAATAATAATAATAATAATAATAATAACGTATTGAGAAGAGCATTGTCGATGTGAGAACTGTTG
The DNA here is from genome assembly GCF_006345805.1 of Octopus sinensis. Taxonomy (NCBI): domain Eukaryota; kingdom Metazoa; phylum Mollusca; class Cephalopoda; order Octopoda; family Octopodidae; genus Octopus; species Octopus sinensis. Next base: position 28,060,038 of record NC_043011.1, on the reverse strand, counting down.
CTGCTCATGTATTTTAATTTAACTTAAAAAAAAAAATAAAAAAATGAACGAACTACTGAGTTTGGTTTAATGGCCTACCAATGTATACTATGAGTTTCTTTGCCCTAGGAGTCGGGAAGACACTCGGCAATAAATGGAAGCAAATTTGAAAGAAGAAAACAAAAGTAATAATAATAATAATAATAATAAGGGCTACCGCAAATATTCTGCTCAATACCACAGATTTGCTTGTCAGTTGTTTGACCTTAACCAGTTGAGCATGTCCCTTAGTGGCTGACGATATGTGCATCTCTGATCACGAGCAGAAGTAGTGGGGGAGCATCATAGCCATGTGTTGAGAGGGATTCTTTGGGGTTTGAATAATTCACCTTTGGAAACATGGGTGGTTCTTTCAACATCCTTAAACAACCCTTATTCAGGGACCTTTTGAGCGGGATGGGCTACTGAACCTGAAGAAAATTCTAATTGGGCCCCACCTGCAAGGTCATGTGCTGTTTATCTTGATATGAGATCACCATGTCGCGCACATATGGTTGTGATGCATGTGCCTGGTGTAGTCATGATGGGTATATTGGGCTTCGTATATTTTACCCCAGTGTCACTTTGATGGCATGCACTGCTCTCTCACTCAATAATAATAATAATGATAATAATAATAATAATAATAATAATAATAATAATAATAATAATAATAATATAATAATAATAATATAGAAATGTTCACCCCCTTCTATAACCTTCTATAACCTTCTATAACCTCTCTTCTGATGATATTACCTCTTCAGTTACCGAAAATGGTCCTCAAAATTCACCTAATTGTAATTGCCGTCCTGGAACAACCTGTCCGCTACCAATCCATTGCAGAAGATATAATGTAATCTACAAATGCACGGTCCATAACCAATTACACAACTCTACAGCCATATACATAGGATCAACAAAAAGGTTTAAGCAACAATATGCCACTCATCTCCACTCTTTTAGCTACGATAAACATAGTAAATCTACGATACTCGCCAACCACATACATCATCTCAAAAATGCAAATACACCCTATACTCTATCATGGTCCATACGAGACTCAGGACTTCCCTACCGAGGTCAACGCCCAACCTGTTGTTATTTAGCCTCAAATAAACCCTGATGCTGCAAAACTATCATGAAAGACATTTTAGCCTTCAGCAAACCGTCTTTTTAGGGATAATCTATGACATTACGTACAATGGGCGTGTGATTTAGGTAGCGGGACACTTTAGCTACTACTTTTAGCGTGTTGAGCGACCAGGGAGAGGCTCTTTCATTAGTTCGATTGCATGATGAGATTTCTTTTACACATATATGTAACATGTATATATATCATTGGTAGAAGTTAGAGAGTAAGTAAAAAACTGAGAGTTTCGTGTATTTGGCACTTATCAAACACGAATTTGTCCATTGTCACTGTAACTTCTGGCGAAATAACTTCTAAAATACAAAATTTTGTCAAATACGTAATGAGTGAACTCTGTTCTATGTGAGACTTTTTACCAGTATCGGCAGTTTGAAAGTGTTTAGTTAAAAAAATCAACTAAATAATCTGTACGTCTAATTGAATAGATCCGAAATGGATGAAAGGCAAAGTCGACCTCGGCGGAATTTGAGCTCAGAACGTTAAGGCAGACGAAATACCGCTTCTAATATACATATTTTTGTCAAAAAACTTAAGAATAAACCCTGTTCTAAGTGATATATTCTACCAGTATCGGAAGTTTGAAAGTGTTTAGTTAAAAAAAAAAATTAAATAATCTGTATGTCAAAGTCGACCTCGGCGAAATTTGAACTTTAAAAAATTTGAAAATAAATAATTGAAATTTTAAAAAAAACGTGTAGACACACGAAATACTGTTCATCAGTTCACCTGCTGCGCTAATATTTCTGCCAGTTTGCCGCCTTGGAACAGAGATATTAATTTTAGAAATATACTCTTTACTCTTATGGCTGAAGAGTTATTTCCTTACCTAAGAACACTTTTGCTGCTAATTTTTGTTCAATGCGACTAACGATTCCTCATGCATTTTTCTATCATTTAAGCCTAAGAAAGCTATACTTTTAATTTAAAATTTAAAAAATTTATGTTAATTGAAAATGAATATCTGTCTTAATGCACCCCCCACCCCACACCTTGAGCTCGCAGACATTTTTATGTAACTTTTTTCTACCGAACCAAATCTCAAACTATTTATGCCAAAGTGTAGCCGAAGAGGCGTTCTCTTTAAATCTTTTAACATTTTGCAATTTAGTTGAGAACTGAATTAGTGATGAAGCTTGAAATGTGTTGAGATTGACGAAAAGGTGGACTTAAGAATATATTCAATCACTACCGTGGTTGAAAGATATTTCGTGCACGTCTACACACACACATATATATATACACACACACACCTGTATATATATATATATATATATATATATATATATATATATATAAAATAAATATAAGAGAGTGGTCACTATATGGCTCACTCTAGCACCAGTTAATCCAAAAGGTTTCAACCACAAAAATACATGTTTCCCATGAAAGTCAGTACAATTGTTAGCTCACACGGACAGGGCAAATAAAAAATAACAAAAATACAGATTATTTTGGGACAATTGTTTCGCTATTAATGAATTAAATGTAATTTTACTTACAAAAAAATCCACTTGTAGCTCGTCAGCCAAAACTATCTGGATGAAATCCACTCAATCACACGCCAGATTTTACCATAACGATAAATACGCGTGTGGTTCAATTGATTACATCGACGTTATAATTCAAATGCCCCAACTAACAGCGCGCCAAACTTTCACGGAAAACAAATACAGCATTTAGAAATAAATGCAGCATAATTATAATTAATTAATAAGGGTGAGAGAATTAGATACTAATTTAATAGTATATCTATTCAACACCAAGTGGCCTAGTGCTCCGAGAAACCTGGATTATTATAATATTTTATAATATATTATAATATTTTTACAAAATAAATATAAGAGAGTGGTCACTATATGGCTCACTCTAGCACCAGTTAATCCAAAAGGTTTCAACCACAAAAATACATGTTTCCCATGAAAGTCAGTACAATTGTTAGCTCACACGGACAGGGCAAATAAAAAATAACAAAAATACAGATTATTTTGGGACAATTGTTTCGCTATTAATGAATTAAATGTAATTTTACTTACAAAAAAATCCACTTGTAGCTCGTCATATATATATATATATATATATATATATATATATATATATTATATATATATATATATATGGAGGCCCAAAGGCCCAGTGGTTAGGGAAGCGGACCCGCGGTCGTAGGATCGCAGTTTCGATTCCCAGGCCGTTGTGAGTGTTTATTGAGCGAAAACACTAAAGCTCCACGAGGCTCCGGCAGTGGGTGGTGGAGATCCCTGCTGTGCTCTTTCGCCACAACTTTCTCTCACTCTTTCTTCGGTTGGCCTGCTCGCTTAGCCAGCGGGGTGGCGTCATTTGAAGGCTAAGCAATGCAAAATGCATTGTTTTAACCTGGTCGCTCACGGTGATCACGGTGATTATATATATATATATTATATATATATATATATATATATATATATGGAGGCCCAAAGGCCCAGTGGTTAGGGAAGCGGACCCGCGGTCGTAGGATCGCAGTTTCGATTCCCAGGCCGTTGTGAGTGTTTATTGAGCGAAAACACCTAAAGCTCCACGAGGCTCCGGCAGTGGGTGGTGGAGATCCCTGCTGTGCTCTTTCGCCACAACTTTCTCTCACTCTTTCTTCGGTTGGCCTGCTCGCTTAGCCAGCGGGGTGGCGTCATTTGAAGGCTAAAGCAATGCAAAATGCATTGTTTTAACCTGGTCGCTCACGGTGATCACGGTGATTATATATATATATATATATATATATATATATGTATACACGTCACGGTTTACATCTACCAAATCCATCCACAAAGCTTTGGTTGGCCTGGTGATATCGTGTAAAACTATTGCCCAAGTTGCCACAAAATGGAACTGAACACGAGATGATCAGGTTGGGAAAATTACATCTCGCCACACAGCCACGTTTGCGCCTTTAGTGACAGAGTAGTGCGACCCGAAAAGATCTTGGTACAAGAAGTTAATAAGTATTAAGCATGTATAAGGCTTGTATAGAGAATAGCAATGAATCTACCTTCTGTATCCCCTAATCTTCAATATATACATATATATATATGTGTGTGTGTATGTGTGTGTGTATGTGTTTGTGTGTGTGTGTGTATATATATGTGTGTGTGTGTGTGTGTTTAATCGACCAGACTTTTTGGTCTGTTCTGTATATGTTCAAATGAACTACACATAAAAACTTGTTCATGTTGAAATAAATAGTATCAGTTTGGTGATTAACAATTCAAGAACTTACAGAATTACTTGAGACTCTACCTGAAGCCATTTTAAATGGAAATGCACTTAATTTGCGTTGGTCTAAGTCCTCTGTGATTTTGGAATTCACTTGACACATGTTTTTACACAGTGAACAGGGATTGTCTCTCTTGCGGCTGTTTTTCAAGCTACATCGTGCAGACACTCCAATGTTAGCTATCGTAGAGTCCGAAGTAGAGGGTAACAGTTCTTTCATATTTTTATACCGTCTAAAGACTACAATAGGCGGCTGAAGAAATATTTGTGTGAAATGAGGATATTTTTTCGCCACATGCAGATAATTTTCATGCAACACTTTTGAAATGCTAGCGAAATTTTGGTGCCAGTTAATCACTGAAGGAATTCTGTCATATATTGTAATTTGTTTGCTAAAATTTACGAGTGAAGGTTTGACTTTCTTTGCTAATCTTAGCTATGTCATTTGCTATTTCCTTTAATCGTGATTCTCTGTCACCTGCGTTTTACACAATGGCGTACAAAAGCATTTGCATGTTTCCAGTGATCTCCTATGTCAGTACAAATCTGTCTTATCTTGTTAAATTGCGATTTCGGATTTGACCGAATTATATGATGTGGGTGATCGAAGCGGCAGTAGGGGTAAATGTGGGATGACGTGGGCTTGCAAAATAAGTCTGTCACTATTTTCCCCCCAGAAAATAATAATAATAATAATAATAATAATAATAATAATAATAATAATAATAATAATAATAATAATAATAAGAAGAAGAAGAAGAAGAAGAAGAAGAAACTTAACCGGATTATCAATACTGTCCGGAGAATAAGCGCCACGAGCAAGTATAACAGGCCGATCAATAACCATGCTACCAATACGGACAGCGACCATTTTGGCAAAACGCAAATAAAAACGAAGAAAAAATAAAAACAAAAGTTCTTCACTTAATCCCCAATGTAATTATGGGGATAGGAAGCATAACGTACACAAAGGTAAAAACAGGAAGAAACGTGACGTAACATGGTAGAACCCACCCTTCAATTATATAACAGTTACTAATCTAAGTAAAAAATTACTTTCTATACTAAAGCGCAAGTGTAGACCTGTAAGGCGGAGAGAAGGAATTGGAGAGGGCAGCTACTCTTGGGGTTTCAGGGAAATCTCGGACAGTGGGGTTCCTCGATTATCCCTAGAAGCCTTTCTGTATCAGGAGGGCCAGATCTCTATCATCCTCTTGGACACTTTCTTTTTTTAACCTTTCTATGACCTGTTACCTATTTCAGTTATGCACTGTGGCCATTCTGATGCAAGTTTTTGTCGAACAAATAGAGGCCTGCACTTGTTTTTTGAAATCTCGTACTTCATATTCAATCAAATGTTTTTGCCGAAAGCACTAAGTTCGGGGAGGTGGGGAGAAAACACTGCTGGTTGTGTGGGTAAAAAGCATAAAGACACAAAAACATACATTTATATATATATATACATACATGCATACATATATATGTATGTATATATATATATATATAATGTATATATACATTTAAATTTAAAATGAGGATGAGAAATTAGATATTAATTTAATTAGCATCGATTTCACACCAGTGGTCTAGCATATGCTAGAAATATATATATATATATATATGAATGTATATATATACGTGGGGTTGTTGGAAGGGCCTGGTTCGAGGCCCAAACTTCCGAATTGTTTTACCGAGATTGGAAACATTAAAGGACACCTGCAAAACTTCTGTGAAGCTGAGAGGGGAAATTGTTGGATGAAATCATAATTAACTGATCCTGCTGTATATTTTTTTACTCAAAACCAGGAATTTTTCAGCACCCACTCATATGCTATATATATATATATATATATATATATATATATATATAATAAGCTTCCATACAGTTTCTGTTTACCAAATTCATTCATTCACATACAAGGCATTGATCGGCCTGTGACTTATAATAGAAGACACTTGTCCAAGGTGCCGCGGTATGATCCTGGACAAAATTGTTGCAAAACGAGCTTCGGAACAACACGGTCATATTTAAGATAATTCAGAAAGTTTTTGATAGTTCAGGTAACTGTAAAATTCGAGCTAAAACGGATACTTGTGTCTATTTTCGGAATTTTAATTGTCATTAGCATAACAGACTATTACTACCACGGACGGATTCCTCTCACAGTTTTACATAAAACAGAAATAACAATGCTATAGGATTTGTACCATTTGCTCAACATCATAATTCTAAAAGCGAAAGCTTACCTGTTTGCTCTTATCATGTTTTTCACGTATCTCTATTCATGCCTCATTATTGATCTGCCCGAAATATGTCGATAACATTTTCTCTCTCTCCCCCTCCCACTGTCTTACAACACAATAGATCGGCGAATTTTTACAACTTAAAAAGTCGAACACATTTGCATGAATATATCCAAGGTTAATTATAAAATAACTAATTTTTGTTTCTTTCGTGTTACTTTTTCACAGACTAATACACACACACACACACACACACATACATTTGCAACTACCTAATACATATACCATACCAGTTGTGTGTGTGTGTGTGTGTGTACTGGGCTTGGAGAAAATAATGGAAACACCTTAAAATTTCAGACAAATTTATTTTAATATGGGGTAGGACCGCCTTTGGCAGTAATTACAGCTTCAATTCTACGAAGTACCGACTCGTACAAAGTTTGAATTGTTTCCAAAGAAATTTTTGTCCCTTCTTCAGCTAAAACAGTCCCCAGTTCCTCGTTTTTCTAAAATGCTCCATAAATGTTCAATGATATTGAGATCTGGGGACTCTGGCGGGCAGATAAGATGTTCAACTTCACTAGACAGTTCCTTGTGCCATTCAGTAACAAATTTAGCTGTGTGAATTGGTGAATTATCATCCTGAAAGATTGCGTTTCCTCCCGGAAGTAGCTCCGAAAAATTAAGATGAATTTGACCGGATAAAATGCTTAAATAGTCTTGACTATTAATTATTTCAGGAAGGGTAACCATTGGGCCGGCCGATTTCCAAGATATAGCTCCCCAGATCATCACAGATCCTTTTCCATATTTAACAGCTGGAAGACGGCAGTCTGGGTCACATGCTTCTTTTGGCTGTATCCACACGTACACTCGGCAGGTGGTCAGAAATAACATAAAGGATGACTCGTCCGGGAAAAATAACTGCACTAAGGACCAGTTCTGTAGGATTTTACTCCACTCTAAACGCTTTGCAACATTTGTTTTTGAAAGCAGTGGTTTTCTGATTGCAGCTCTCCCGTAAAATCCGGCTTTGTGCAGCTCCCGGCGAACAGAGTTTTTGTGGAAACTGGGTTCTCGAGATGGTGATTAAGCTCTGCAGTAATTTTGGTATGTGTACTTTTGTGATCTTTTCTAACAATTCGCGTAAGAGTCCGACGGTCACTATCTGAAAGTTTTGGTTTTCTTCTGGAGTTTTGTTTCGACGAGGATGGAGGTTTTTTTCCCTCTTTCTCAAAGGCTGTTATAACTCTCGAGACAATACTTCTTGATACACCAAATATTTCACCTTTTTTTCATTATGCCAGTGCCATAGGATCACCAACAATGTGACCTCTTTGAAAGTCCGATAGAGCTGTCATTTTAATGAATTTTAATTACTATTTCTGATGATATCTGAAAGAAACCGCAAGTTTATCAAAACATATTAAGTAACGCTAATAATAAATAAAAAAACATAAAAATAAGCGTGCTTTTGACGGTTTTATAGATACTTCAAAATTATGATGCTATGATGCTAGGTGTTTCCATTATTTTGTCCAACCCCTGTATATATATATATTAGCAGAGGCACCCAACGTTGTCCGGGAATGGCATTGTTCCTCGTATATTGTAAGAAAAATTAAAATATTTTGTAGAGAAATTTGTTACTCTAAATTCAATTTATTCTTCAATTGGGATACAATTTATTCTTCAACTGGGAAATCAATTCTGAATTCATAATAAAAAAATGATAATAATAACAAAACACGAAAAATTTGACTATATACACAGCGTTGTTCTGGACGAAGTTTAGGTTCATGTTCATTCACAAACGCAGCCAATTCCGTGATGCCATTATTTCTCTCTCTTGCTACGTGTCTTGAAGTTAAATCACTAATTTGACAATTTGCTTTTGGCAGTCCAGAGCCAGACTCTTGCAAATTTTTGCCTCCCATGGCCAAAACATGATTCTCAATTTCAATCGGTGCTTGGTTAAAAGCAGTTTCAGAGAACTAAATATTGCTATCTGGGTTTGCCTGTTGAACTGCGTACTTTAAGTCCTCAGCCATATCCTTCCGATGTTTCACCCAAAGCTGTAGAGGACTGCCAAGTTGACACATGTTCTGTATAATTGCAAAAAGTTTATGGAGTTTCCTTAGGGAATCTGATACTGATGCTACGGTCAATGCAAGATCCCAATCCTCAGTATTTTCTAAAAAGACCTCGTTGATAGTATGCTTCACTATAAGTTTCACATATATGACCATTTACTCTCATCGAACCTTGCAATGATTTGGGACCGCGTACTTCATGCAAAAGGAACCGTAAGTAGTAGCATTCTGCTTGGATTGCGGGGACACTGTTAAATTTTCATTGAGTCAACCCGTTTCCTCTTGTGCCATTTATTCTTTCTTCATGTGTAATGCTTGGGTAATTGTAAGTAAAGGAGTTTTTTTGCATCTTCATCTACTTGACACAACTTCAAAAAGGCAGTAAGGGTAGTTTCTTTTGGAGAAATTGCTTCTTGCAAGGCTTTTTGTTTTGCAAAGAAAACCCTGTGACCATTCCCTAGATGGATATTCCCTAGATGAATGACGGTTGGGTGCCTTTCATGAATGGGAAAGGTGAAGGTGCGCCAAAAAGCATCATTGGTACTGATGTATCTTCCTCTGGCATACTGTGCCTCTTCGTCATTTTTATTTATCTGCTGACTGCAATTCTGCATAAGAGGATATGTTGCAGCATCTAAACCTTTGCTTACGTGTTTGCAAACATACTTAATAGAGTTAACATAGTTGCAGAATTGAACATTGACTCTGGCTACCTGTGCTCGTCTTTGCTTCACTGTAGAATACTAATCATCTACATCTGGCCCAAAACCTCTTGTAGAGAGTGAGAACATTGTTCTCCGAAAATGCTTTCGAAAATTGAAATGAAGATGAAATGAGAAAATGAAGTACGTGAATGTCTTCAGAAGAGCGATTGAAATAAATGGCGATTGTGGAACGCCCCATGCACGCACACACATACACATACATACAATATCAAACATCAGATGAAATGGACGTGTGTGTGTGTGAGAGAGAGAGAGAAGGGGTGTGTTGTCATGTACGTGTACATACGTAAATATACGTACATCATTTTTGTATGTTTGTGTGCGTGTGTGTGTGTGAGAGAGAGAGTGAGTGCTTCTTAGACATCACTCTCTCTCGCTTTGTCACATACACACACGCATACATACATAAAAAAAGCTATATGTATATGTATTTATGTATGTATGCATACATGACAATACGTCCTTGACTGACTCTCTCTGACATATACACAGAAACACACACACATACAGAATTGTATACAAACGTACATACAAAACCAGACATGTTCGTTTGTGACTGACGTATGTTTGTGTCTGTGGGAGAGAGAACATTGCAAACAATGAATGAAATAAACATTAAACAAAAGTATCTTATAAATAAAAGATCGTTAAAACTATCTCGTACCGAATATTTAAATATGTGAACTTAGTAAATATTTTTTTCAGTAACTTTTCGTAGTTGTTTGCAAATAGCGAATTAAAACTAACAAGGAAAACATTAAAATAGAGAGTGAGCGATCTTGTAGATGAAAACAGAGAATTTCGCTGTTGCTACGTCAATACCGGAACTTGACATTGAGAAATATTTTTAAAGAAGTGAATCATATATAGAAAGCAATATAATTTATTTTTAATAAAAAAAAAATAAACTAAACACCCTATTACGTATCCGAGATCAAATTATTCACGCATACCAAGAATGGATGCAATTTGAGCAGCCGTTTTCGCGTAAAAAGCGAATGCACACACACAGGCCTGTTTTATGTAAGAAGATATATATATATATATATACTCTTTACTCTCTCCTTTACTTGTTTCAGTTATTTTGACTGCTGGAGCACCGCTTTTCGTCGAGCAAATCGACTCCAGGACTTATTGTTTGTAAGCCTAGTACTTATTCTATCGGTCTCTTGCCGAGTTACGGGGACGTAAATACACCAGCATCGGTTGTCAAGCGATGTCGTGGGAGACAAACACAGACACAAACATATACACACATATACATATATATATTCATATAAACGACGGGCTTCTTTCAGTTTCCGTCTACCAAATCCACTCACAAAGCTCTGGTCGGCCCAAGGCTATAGTAGAAGACACTTGCCCAAGGTGCCACGCAGTGGGACTGAACCCGGAACCATATGGATCGTAAGCAAGCTACTTACGTCACAGCCACTCGTACGCTATATATATATATATAATATATATATATATATATATATATATATATATGTATGTATAACAAATACATACATAATATTGATATATGTATGAGAAGTAGTATGAATCCATATATAATTAGCTGGCTGGCTCCGTATATTTGCTTAATCTCCACGTCGATGCCTGGGAATGTTGCAAGAGACAATATGACATGCTCAAGCTAAAATCATAATCTCAAGTACTTTTGGAAATATCTTAAAAAACAACAAATTGTTACACTTTATTACTTTTGTTTTTTGTTTTCTTTTTTTTTTAACAATAAACTTAGAAATAACAAAATTGTAAAATTTGACAGACATCATCTCATCTGAAAAGACTGTTTATGATTTTATATTTGGTTGCGCTTCGTATGAAAATTTTTGTTGAAGAACGTTATACAACTTTTTAAGTCGAGATACCACTTGTCTAAGAGCTTATGTAAATATATATGTCTGCATATAGTCATAAACTTGCGTGTACATATATCTATATTTATGCGTCTATTCATCTAACATATATAATAACTATGTGTGTATGGATGCATGTATGTATGTGTACATATATATGTGTGTGTGTTTATACGTATCCTTTTCTACTCCTTTACTCTTTTATTTGTTTCAGTCATTTGAGTGCGGTCATGCTGCAGCACCACCATTTAGTCGGAGAAATTGATCCCGATACTTATTCGGTCTCTTTTGCTGAACTTGTGAGATACGGTGACATCAGTTGTCAAAAGGTTAGCCGAGGGACAAACACAGACATACATAAATACACGCCCACATACACACACACAAACACATACACACATACATACATACATACATACACACACACACACACACACACATATGTATATGTAGGTAACTGGCTTCTTTCAGTTTCCGTCTATCAAATCCACTCACAAGGCTTTGTTTGGCCCCAGGTTATAATAGAAGAAAGCTGCCCTTAGTGCCACGCAGTGGGATTGAATCCGGAACCATGTGGCTCAGGAGCAAGTTCCTTACCACACGGTCACGCCACCACCTGTATATAAATACATATATGTATATATATATATATATATATATATATATATACATACATACATACATATATATATATACATATATATATATATTATATATATATATATATATATATAATATATATATATAATATATATATATATATTATATATATACATCATATAATTAAGGGCTAAAGAGGGTTATTCTAAAGCCAAATACACTGTTTTATCCACTTATAATCCGCTTATTACACG
>NC_043011.1:28017846-28040346 GCF_006345805.1 Octopus sinensis | reverse complement strand
TTTGTCGGCGACCTTTCCACGATTCACCTTACCATCTTGCGCACTACTGGGCTATGTGCGTGTGTATGCGGCTGCGTAAAGGCACAACAAACCTATTCATCCACTCTGCATAAGTGCCCTGTTGATATTTCAAGTTTTCAATCCTACGGAACGCAACATGCCTGGCAGCATGCCCCTTGTTATGTCATTCCTGTCTGAACTACATAATACAAAACGTTCATACAAAAATACAAACTGCTGTCGTAACTCCTAGCCATTTGAGTTTGTCCGTGTTGTCCCAGAATCAATGATGTTTTGTGTGAAATCGGATGCAGTTTTTAAAACTCACTTTTATGTTTATCATGTTTAATATGTGTTAAAAATGTATGAATTTCGAATTTTGTCTATAATTCTACTTTCATTCCTGTTGGACCCCTCTTATTTGTCCATGACAGATTTTTTTCAATGTAGCAGCAATAGTTAGCAGTACAGGAGCTAACTCCTGAAATGCTTCGAAATGTGTTTCACAACGCTAAGGAGAAATTTAAAGTGTACAGAGATATAGACGTGTTGAAAATTTTCAATAAAAGCTTGACGTAAGATTTATAAATATATTTATTTTGGTAATGAACATAAAATTCTGTCATTTTTTTTTTAATTTGTTCAATTTCCCTGAAACAGATAGTTGATTCTGGAATACCTTATATGGTATAGCATTCCTAGTTGTTGCATTGCTCGAGTAAATATCAAAATCAAATGTCTTCTCGTCGTAGACATTCCATCTTTTTGTGAAGCATATTGTATCAAGGAGTATATTAGCCAAAATGTAACTCTCCTTTATAGGCGTGGCTGTGTGGTTGAGAAGCTTGCTTTCCAACCATTTCGCCTTGGATTCAATCCCACTGTGCAGCACGTTGGGCAATTCTCTTCCATTTACAACCCTGTGTATTATATAATTGCCTTTACTAAATTGATATATAAAATAACGCATACAACTCACTTACTATTGTCATATAATAAACAAACAGAAGTTCATGTATGAAATTGATCTTTTTTATACTCCACCCCTCCCTTGTTAAACAGCCATGCAAGGGCGTTTAGAAGTTATTCATAGTCATCGATGTCAATTTTCTTTTAGATGAAACTGCTCAGACTGTTTGCCTCGACGTCCAGAATCGCCCCAATAATCTTCTACAGAAAGTGACTGTTGTTTCCTCACAGACTGTAATGTTAATCTATGAGTGGCTAATAATATTCTAGACGCCGATGCCCCCCCCCCGCCCTTGATCTACGTTTGACACATGATTTCAGATTTGTCAAAGAGCAGTTAGGAGTAACACAGTCACGTAAATGGTACCCGCTCCAGCCCTTTTTCGATAGTTACTGGGATTGTAACGATTATGTTTACCATGAATTTTTTGATGTCCGTCCGGTGTAAGCCAAAATAGACTAACAATAAAATAGACGTTAAAAGTAGAGGCTTCAATAACGAGAAATTGAAATCCCCTCGTAATAGCCAAAGAAAGGTTGTCCTAAGAGTATAAAGCACAAGTAGCGATAGACAAATAGATAAGACTGCTTCATATTATATTCACAAATTGGTTTACAGAGACAGGGAAATTATTGTTAAAACCCTCAGGTTACATCCCTTTTAAAGAAGGAATTCTATCTCAACAGATATTAATACATGACTGAAAAGAAATTAGGAATCTGTCCATATATAAATACATGGAGCTATTGACATGAAAACAATGAGGCTTGCATATATGAAGCAATCCACTTTAAAAATATGCCTTATGAATAATAACCGGAGGCTTAAAGGCAATATAGCCTATATGCAAAATTCTCAGGCATACACAGGAAAACAACATCGCCTCTAGACACAGCGTTTGTATCACGTAGATTACAAGAAATCAAGTTTTAAGAATCTCAGAATAAAGCAAAATTTCTTTCACCATGACAGTCCTGGGCGCACTCAATTTTTGGTTGAACAATGAAAATATTGGTTTGGTGCATAATTATTGCGGCTTTTTTCAACCAATTTTATTCAACAAAAACAATAATAATATTTAGCAAAAATATCTTTAAATGACAACCAGTAATTGAAGTAGATGGTGAATAGGCTTCGGAATATTCATTTAAAGATGTTTTTGTTACATGTAATCGTTTTTGCTGAATAAAATTTGTTGAAAAAAAGCCGCAATAATTATGTACCAAACCAATAATATTGATATGTTTTAATACATGCACAAGACCACACATACGAGAAATGATAATCGATCAAATCACTTCATAGAAATTTAGTTTTATCAATACTCGGAATGATGAAACATAAAGTTGACTTCAGAGGGATTTGTAATGAAGCAGAAGAAATATCCTAAGACATTTTGACCAGGACCCTTTATATTTCAGAGCCATATATTTGTCTGGTAGTATAGTCGATTAAATCAACTCAAAAAGTATGTATCAATCCCAAATGAAATTGCAAATCAGAGACCTGCAGCAAATCCAGACTAGGTAAGTCGATTACACCGAACCTAGTGCTCAACTGGTACTTATATTTTCGACTCCAAAACGATGAAAGGCAAAGTCAACTTCGGTGGAGTTTGAACTCGGAACATAAAGAGGGACGAAAGGCCACTACGCTTGCTAACGACTCTACCAGCTCGCCACCTTGAAGTAGTTAAATATAGCAATGCATTTTGTCTTATTTTCTGTAGATTCTGCTAATCCACCGCTATTAATAATAATAGTTTCTTTGGCACAAGACCAGCAATGATAGAGTGGGCTACTAGATTACATAAACCTCTTCATTTGTACGAACATGTATTTGTTTGAATATATTTTTATCATAACTAATGAGCCTACTATGATAGGAATTGTTTCTGTTTTTAGATGCTTTGTTCGCATCCAGTAAGTCCTCCCCCACCCTCTTTTTCTTGGTACATACAGTTGTCTGTATCATTTTTGGGTGGAGTGACCCATATCTAGTTAGCAACTACCTTGTCTTCCTGTCTAAGATGTTTCGTTCGTCTACTGTCTATGCGATTACTCCTGCTCTGTATCTAAGGAATGAAACCGTCCACGTGTTGATAGCTTTGATCTTATTCCGTCCGTTTAATTTCGACTTAAGGATCAGTCTCAGTCTGAGCAAGTACTCCACCTTAAAGTTTTCCTTCATTTCTTTCTCCATCAATTTATCTATTTCCAAAATCCCCAAGTACTTATAACCCGTCTCATATCTGCTTCATAACCTTTTCCGACGGTATCGTTAGCCCGTCCATACATTTGATTTTGCCTCTCTTCAATACTAATACACATCACTTTCTTAGTCCGAACTCCATTCTGATATCAGCACTGGAGGTATACACCGTATCAATGAGACAACTGACTTGGGCTTCATCTTTACCATAAAGTTTGAGGTCATCCATGAATAACAAATAGTTGACATCGTGCTGGCGGCTTTTGAAAACATACCCAGCCTTTGCTTTCTTCAGAATCAGTGTTTGTGGTATGAAGCACAGTACAATGATCAGTGGGACAGGCAGTCGCCTTGGAAGATGCCCCTCCTAATTTCTACTGTCCTTAAATTTCTTCCGTATGCTTTCAGATCGCCATACATTTTCGCGATACTTTTTCCAAGCAACCGCTCAACATTCGATGCAATACCAATAATCCAAGAATGCGGCATCATATCGTACGCCTTACGATAGTCGATCCATGACATCGCTAAGTTAGTTTTCCTCCTCTTGCTGTCTCTAAGTACAGTTTTGTCTATCAGGAGTCGATCCTTGGTACCTCTGCACTTACGCTTGCATTCCTTCTGATCATGTGGCAGGACTCCATTTTTTCCAGATGTTCGTACATTGACTCTGCGAGTATTCCAGTCAATAACTTCCACATAAGTGGCAAACATGATATTGCCCTGTAATTGTCTACCGTATTGCATTTTTCGATGTTTTTCAGGCACAGCATGGTCCCACCCAATGGCAACCACTCTGGTGTTGCTTGGTCGGCATCTAACAATGTGCAAAGCTGTGCAGCTTTTCGTGCATGACATTCACTAAATCTTTTGATCTAGTAGCCTTGGACTCCATCTGCTCCCGGGACCTTCCAGTTGCTAATTTTTTGCTGATTTCCTTCACTTCCTTAACTGAAATGACTAGTTCTGTCTGTTTTTGACAGACTACTAATGTTTCAGTTCTTGCAACCTTTCAGCATCCTTCTTGTGCTCCTTGTCTTTGCTCCAGATGTCACTCCAAAACATTTGACTTTCAATGTTATCTGGTATCAGCTTTTTATCCATGCATCCTCCATTTATTTCTTTATAGAATCTCTTCTGATCTACTCTGAATAGCGTTTCCTGGTGGCAACCCTTCATTTTTGCTCGTATCTTACCATCTTTGCTTTCTTTGCAACGAGTCACTGTTTCACTTCCTCCACTACTACTTTTAGGCCCTTTGTTTCAATATTATACATACTTTTCAACGCCCTGTATTTTTGTTCGCTTTTAAGCTCCCCTTTCGCTTTTGGATCTAACACAGTGGTTTCGTTCGAGAGCATCGATTCTTTTTTTCCACCATGGATCTTTTCTTTTGTCACCCCATTATGTTTCTTTTTCTGCTACAACAATACTTGCTGCCTCGATCAAATTATTTGTTTCTGTGATGTTGTTTGTTCTGTCAGAATGTCATTGACATTTTCCATTTCTTGTTTCAATTTCCATCGATCAACCTTTTTAACGTTGCAAATAATGTCGCTATCGTTCTCCTGTCGTAGATTGCCTTTTGTTCATATGTCATGTCGTCATTAGTTTTATTGTTTCCTTTTAGATCATCTATATGTCTCTAATCAAGTAAACTACCACTGCTCCTTTCCTGTGCTATGGGATTACTCTTATTAGTAAGAACTGTATTTTCGTTCTTATCTATGCTGCTATTTTCCATGACCCGTCTTTAGATAGCTTCGAGCTCTACTTCTGTGAACCAACAATTTTTCCTTATTGCTCTAGCTTGATCACATAGTCTCTGTTTCGTGAGTTGAAACAATCCCTTTTCTCTCCAATGATCATTCATACGTTGTCGGTAATCCCTAATTTGAACACCATTTTCATCTAGCGGGTTCCTCAGGTGACGATAAAAACAACAAAAATGATGATAATGAAAACAGTTATGATGAGGAAAATAACGGTGATGCCACTGACGACAACGTCCAAGATGGGGCTGATAAAAAAGGCGATGATGATGATAACTAAAATGACGACAACGTTGGTGACAATGACAATTAGGAAATACAGAGTAGACACTGTATTTGATGGCGACAGTAGTAACTACAATGAATGCAACCATGATGAAAGCCAATACATTTATTACTGTATGAAGAACGCACGAGTGTCAGAGTCAAGGTTGCCAAACGAAACTAACACTCCATGAGCACAGCATTAATTTGCTTGCTCTATCTACGCCGTGTGTGGTGGTCCCTTTCTGAATACCAACAGACTGGAGTCGGACAAGATTCTCTGAGCCTACCGGGTGTAACACAGTCACCATCATTGGCTTCAGTTTCATTCACACCGTTATTCACTATATTTTGTTGTTTTTTTTTCATTGTCACTCATATGAGGTAGCAATTATCAGGTTACGCAATTACCAGTGTTTTTATTGTGACACCATCACTAGATGTATCATTAATCAGCTCATGAGGAGAAGGAGGCGGCTCCACCCGTTTCCTTTCATTATTATGATTATTATCATCACTGATATTATTGTTTTTATGTGTTGTAGCAACAGCGGTTGCAGCAGCAGCAACAGTAGCGTGGGTGGGGGTAGTGGTAAAGGTGGTAGTTCCGCCTCAAATATATGTACTACCATAATAATAGTAGTTGTAGTGTTAATTTAGTTTTAGTAGTATTTAGTATTAGCAGGTGCAGCATATTCTTCTTCTTCTTCTTTTCTTCTTCTTCTTCTTCTTCTTCTTCTTCTTATTATTATTATTATTATTATTATTATTATTATATTATTATTATTATTTATTATTATTATTATTATTATTATTATTATTATTATTATTATTATTATTATATTATTATTATCACCATCACCAGCACCACCTTTATTTTAGGGAAAAGTTACGTAGGAATTAGGTGGATAGATCATATCTTACAGGTCTATATTTAGAGTCGGCAGAAGGTGGGGAGATTATTATTATTATTATTATTATTATTATTATTATTACTATTATTGTTATCATCATCATTATCATCATCATCACTTTTAGGTCAGTTACCTGTCAGGATCATTAAAACACTGAGTAAGTTCGTTGTGCCTTTCGAGATCGATAAAATAAATTGACAGTTATTTACTGTGTTTGATAGTATTGACTTTCCCATACCTCAAGATTCCCGGGCCGGTGCCTTCGATCGCAGAGAATTATAAAATAATAAACTTTTATTCATTGTTACTTTTTCAAGAAAATGATTAACTCAGTTGTCGAGCAGCATTATAATTCGAAGAAAATGTTGAAAAATTAATTTATTTTAATAGTTGGAAGATATAAATGTTGAACAAAATATACGGATTCTGGATATTAAAGTACTCCAGGGGGAAATGTTTGAAAATTGCAACACACTGAATGTAACTATCTAAATGTAATTTCAGAAATATTTGATATATACATTGAAAAAATATATCAGAGACACGAAATATATAGATATTTTCCTGTATCATAACTCTCCATTTGGAACTTAGCATAGTTAAAGTATGATGAGCAGGCAATTTTTTCTCTTGTGAGGGCGATCTAGTGATATAAGAAATAAATCATATATCAGACGCCATAATTTTTTTCAAACAGTACATATACAAAATAGATACGAATTCTTACAAATTACATTTAGGAAAGGCTTGAATAAATAAATGAGAAAAAATAGAAAAGAAATGAAAAGTGGATTGAATAGTGATGTTCCATACGCCCTAGAGAAAGGAGTAGGAGTAGAAGTAAAAATATGGAAAATAAATAATAATGGAAAATTGCATACATCGAAGACAGAACAGCATTTTATATAGCTCAAATATTCTCCACGCAAAGATAATCCATTGTAGCTTACAATTAAGCGTAAAATTTGTAGTAAACATGTTCAAAATTTCAGCAGTGAAGTAAAAATACAATCTATAGCTAATTCGATGTAGAACATCAATGAAAGTAATGGGTTCTTAGAATAGTTATTAGTTGAAAACAATAAAATATCTTGCACACATGTCAAATACCAAATAATTAAAACGTCATTAACAAAAGAAACTAAAGTAATGAAAGGTTCAAACAAAATCTAATAAATTTGTTGCCATAGAAACGTCATAAATTTTAATACAAAATAACGGCCTGTATAGTATTGACGGTATGATAAAAACAAGCGTAAGATGTCGAGCGTTTAAATTTACCACATTTTACCAAAATAAGGATTAATAACACGAGTGCACGAACAATACATTAGAAATGCCATGAAACATGCCAGTAAAAACTAGTTTCCAGAAATTTCTAATGGAGAATCGCATGAAAATATGGTTTGCATCAACACCGGTTGGAAAATAATGACGCAAAAATATATTCAAAATATCGGTTGTCTGGTTATGTAGAGGGTAGAATATGTTGCTGTAAACTCCAAACAACCAACACAGTCACAAGCCGTACTTATACAAAGACCAAGACACATTGGAGATGTACTACGGCCGGCACCAGCTGTTAGCTACCAGTGAAATTCGAGGTGTTACTTTTAGTTCACTGGTAGTGAACAGCTGGTACCGTAGCACATCTCTGCCGTTAGAATCTGTGCAAATACAATATTATTATTATTATTATTATTAATAATAATATTAATAATAATAGTAATAATAATAGTAATAATAATAATAAAATGCCCTGATGCAGTACGAGACAGTGCTTGTCAGTTGTTTGACATTAACCAGTTGGCCATGTCCTTTAGTGGCTGATGATATGTGCATCTCTGATCATGAGCAGAAGTAGTGGGGGAGCATCATAGCCGTGTTTTGAATGGAATTCTTGGAGGTTTGGATAATTCACCTTTGGAAACATGGGTGTTTTATTCAGCATCCTTAAACAACCCTTATTCAAAGACCTTTTGACTGTGAAGGGCTACTCGACCTGAAGAAAATTCTTACTGGATCCCACCTGAAAGGTTATGCGCTGTTTATCTTGATATGAGATCACCATGTCGCGCACATATGGTTGTGATGCATATGCCTGGTGTACCCTTATCAGACGGGTAGTCATGATGGATATACTGGGTTTCGTATATTTTATCCCAGTGTCACTTTGATGGCATGCACTGCTCTCTCACTCAATAATAATAATAATAATAATAATAATAATATTTTCTTTATTGCCCACAACGGCCGAACTCAAAATAAATAGGATCCATGCAAACCAAGGAGGGACAAGTGGGACATAAACAAAAATACTTGTATGCAATAAAACAGGAACAATTAACAACCAAAATTCAACAATAAAATTCCCGAAATTGATCTGCCCACAGACAACAAAGATAGCTCACACATCCTGGTCATCCGTCAACAGCCAAGGGCATCTCAGCAGGTGCCTCTCTCTTCTCAATCATTCAGCCTTACAAGCTTCATAAAAAAATTGGGACTAGTGTGCACTTGTCAGAAATGTTGGTCTCACTGGCTGTTATCTCATCCAACCCTATTAACCCGAGTGACCTTGCATCCAGAACGACTCCAGGTCACAAGCATTTATACAATTTACTGTAATAATTGCCATTTGGCTGGAAAAGCTGAGAGAAGAAAAAAGAGCGGGGTTACTTATCCTTCCGGTGCTATTGTTGTTGTTATTAGTGCTGGTGGTGGTCGTAGTCATTTGGTTGCTTTTTTCCTCTGGTGTCGTTGTTCATGTTGTTCTCGGCGTAGCGCATTGTCCCTAGTTTTCGTGTCAATGCTGTTCATTGTTGCTGTTGTTGTTGTTGTTGTTGTTGTTGTTGTTCTGGTAGTGGTTTTGTGGTGGGGGAAGTGGCATAATTCTCACTGGTGTTGCTTTTGTTTTTTGTTGTCATTGTTCTCTTTCAACGTTCCTCTGATTGTTATTGCAATGTCGAAATTATAACGCTCATACTTTTCCCCTGCTGCTGTTGTTGCCTTCACCGTCCTCGTTCTTCTTGTTGTTGTTACTGTTGCTGTTGTCACTGTCTTTCACAATTTGGTTGACTGTCCTTCGAGTAGCGGGCTATTCTTTTCAGCGGAGGGTTAATCTTGTCAGTTATCCTTCTTTTTAAACTAAAATTGAGGGACGAATTTGCTAAAGAAACCTCAATTTAGCTCCGAAGGGCTACAGATGGAGAAAAGCTAACCAACCCCCTTAGGTCCTGATTAGTTTATACATGAAACAAAAACAAATGTTCAATATATAACTCTGTGTAACAATGAAAACGTGTCGGTGTAGAATGTGATCTACATACACATTAGTTCAAATGGTATAGTTTGTGACCAACACCGACTTTTTTTATCTATATTTTAAATTCATCTATTTACCCGACTTCCGGTTGGTCTGGTATTTTAACCCCAAAAATCTTTTTGTCCTGAGCTCATTTTAACCCCAAAAATCTTTTTGTCCTGAGCTCATTTTAACCCCAAAAATCTTTTTGTCCTGAGCTCATTGAAATAATTCGTGATGAGGGCGTGGAGGATTTAAGATCAACTGAGCAAAATCTCTTTATAGTATTTTGAAATAATATCCTTGATGTACACAAATAGTCACAATATTCATGCTTCTAGTATGAAATAAAAATCAATAAAAATTTGTCTTCTTTTATTTTTTAAATGTTTAAGTCATTCTTCTAATTACAATTGCAAATTTTTATCATTTTGAATGTAGATCACAAGCTACTGTAGATTTAATTTTCTGTAAATCATAATGGCATGTAAACCACATACTACACCAGCACCATACTACAATCGGGAGCAGAATGACACAAGGCCAGAAACTTTGGGTAAGGGGGCAAGTCGATTTCATTGACGCCCCAGTCCATAGCTGGTACCTATTTTGCCGACCCCAAAAGGATGAAAGGCAAAGTCGACCATGGCAGAATCTGAGCTCAGATCATGAAGACGGACAAAATGCCGCTACGAATTTCGTCTGGTGTGCTATTGATTATGCCAGCTCGTCGCCTTCCCAACAACAACAACAACAACAACAAAAACAACAACAATAATAATAATAATCCTTTCTATTATAGGCACAAGGCCTGGAATTTGATGCGTAAGCCTAACTGGGTACCACCTGAAAGGTCATGCGCTGTTTATCTTGATACGAGATCACCATGTCTCGCACGTATGGCTGTGATGCAAGTGCCTGGTGTACCCTTATCAGGTGGGTAGTCATGATGGGTATATTGGGCTTCCTATAATTGTACCCCAGTGTCACTTTGATTGAATGTACTGCTCTCTCACTCAATAATAATAATAATAATAATAATAATAATAATATAATAATAATAATATTTAGAAGAGCATTGTCGATGTGAGAACTATTACTACCTATGTATTTTAATTTAACTTTAAAAAAATATAATAAAATAAAAATGAATGAACTAGTGAGTTCAGTTTAATGGCCTACCAATGTGTACTATGAGTTTCTTTGCCCTAGGAGTCGGGAAGACACTCGGCAAGAAATGGAAGCAAATTTGAAAGAAGAAGAAAAAAAGATAACAATAATAATAATAATAATAATAATAATAATAATAATAATGATGATGATGATGATGATGATATTCTGAAAAATCTTCTTCCAAATCGATCCAAACAAATACAAAACAATATATACAAATACAATGAGGAATATGGTCCATGTCTGCACTAATTACTAAAAATAGCGACCAAGTCGCAAATTAAAGTATTGTTATTTTTGAAAAGCTCTACGATACACCAGTTCAACTATTATTTGAAAGACTGTTGAATAAATAATGATGTAGTCGTGTACGGAACAACTTTCATTATAGCTATGCATGATCATTGCCGATCTCAGTTTAAATTACAGTTTAAATTACAATAGGATCTCATTAGCTCTAAACATTATGCTGAGGTGTGTAACACTCATGATGAATGTAGAACATGTCTACTTTCTCCGCATCTGCAAGCCGGATATTTCAATTTATGGGAATATACTATTGGTTAATGTGCGATTTATTCGATAATGTACTATTATATTGAATGTTTGAATAATAAAAGACGGTTTAATCATAGCTGGAGCGCTTTTATTCATGGGACTGCACGATCATGAGTTTCCGCAGTAAATAACAATGGCAATCTCTTAACTTCTAAATACTTTCGGAGAATGGTCAACACTTGCGTTAAGAAAACATGACGTCTGTTCTTTGTGCATCCACAAACCGTATGTACTATAGGGCACATCCTTGTGATTTTAACATATCTGACTACATGGTAAACCACTACCTCATGTCGACATAAGTAATGTCGTTCTCATAAATACTATGGCATAATAGAGTTGAAGTGATGCTTCTATAGACTAAATCTATGGTTTTGACAGACAACATATGCTTCATAGATTTGGACGATCAGGGATGATTATGTTTATGTAAAAATTAAAAGAAAAATAACAGTATACACAAATCAAGGTTTAAGTAAATATCATAATAGAAGAGGAAACTACAATTTGAATAACAGCAGATGAATATGCAGAATACATACATACAGATGCACACACATACATACGTATATACATATGCATACACACACATGCATAAATACATACATACATACACACAGACATGCATACATGCATAGGCACACACACACACACACACAAACACACACACACACACACACTGACCCACACACATGCGCACAAACAAACAAAAAGGAACGCTGTGTAAATGACGGACAGAGTCAAGACTATTGAAAAGGTTGCAAGACGCAATGAAAATTTTAGGAAAATAAAAATAAGAAATAAGTGGAAATTTTACCGGTGAGTGTGTTAAATTATAAGGCACAAAAATAAATTGACTTTCCCCAGACACAACAGAATGTGCTTCAACACACGAACTCATATAAAGAATCTCACAAACCAAATCCTAAAACGAAATAAAATGAACAAATACTAAAGAAAACTATTATATTTCTGAATCTTCAAGTTACCCGCGAAACAACACTACAATTATATATCTGTTTAAATAATTAGAATTTCGAAATTGCCATTGGAGCAATACAAATTTCTAAGGAAACGGTAGCTAAAATTTAAACTACTTTTGAAGCAATAGTGAAATTTGAAATTCTGAGTGACACTATTTTGGTTTCAAATTTTGGCACAAGGTCAGCAATTTCGAGGAGTGACCTAAGTCGATTAGATAGACCTCAGCACTCAACTGGAACTAGCCATTTGACCCTGCGCGCTAATGATTCTGCGAGTGGCCGCCTTTCTGAGTGACACAGTATTGGTTTTAGATTTTGGCTCAATGCCAGCAATTTCGGAGGAAGGGATAAATCAATTACATCGATCTTAATGCTCCACTGGTACTTATTTTATCGATCTGGAAACGATAAAAGGGGAAAATCGACCTCGGCGGCATTTGGACTCAGAACCTAAAGACGGACGAAATGCTGCTAAGAACCCTAACGATTGAAGCAATATTACAACTAAAAAGTACCAGAAAATCAGCAGTAATTTTCAGATTGATAGAGAGAGAGAGAGAGAGAGAGAGAGAGAGAGAGAGAGAGAGAGAGAGAGATTGTGATATAAATTGGAATTGCAGCAATAACTATTTTACAAATGACGATTGAAACTGCAGTGAAATTACAACTTACCAATGAAGCAATCTTCAACTGCTGTTGAAAGAGTAGCGCTTCTCGCAGAAATAAAATTTCCAAATGCCATCAAAAGCAATGACAGAATTGAAATCCTAATTGAAATGTAGTAAAACACACATTACCATGAAGCAATAGTCTAATTAATTACGAATTACCAGTGAGCAATAATAATAATGATAATATTAAAACTTCAGCGATAAAACAGTCAACATTATGAATTGACATTTAGTTGATGTTAATATTACACGTTGCTTTTAACGCGATGATAGTATTATAAATTAACATCGAAGCAAATGTGGTAATATAAATTGTCCGTGAAACAATACAAATTGCCGTTAAAGCGGTAATTATATTACAAATTGCCATTAAGGCAATAATAACGAGATTCGAATTGACATTGAAACAGTATTAAATTGCAAATTGCCTTTTAAGTGATTGTAGAATTCAAATTACGATTTAATCTCTAGTAAAGTTCTATGGCAAAGACAAAAAATATAATGACATAATAGAAATGAAACTAACAGATCATGAACGTCAGTTCTTTTAAAGGAGTTAAAATATAACCAGCTAAACTAAATGGAAATTAAAAATACAAAATGTGAAAGCTAAGCGAGTAAAAGTTTATTAATTATACCAGTAGAAAAACTACTCTCCGGGCGGTTCTCTGTTAGTGAAAGATGGAGTGTGTATGCGTGTGTGTGTGTTTATATTATAGAGATAGTGTGTGTATTTATATTACAGAGACAGTGTGGATATGGGTGAAAGAGAGAGAGAACATTGCAAACAATGAACGAAATAAACATGAAATGAAAACATTGTTTAAATAAGAGCTGGTTAAAACTTATCTTCTACCGAATATTTAAATTTGTGAACTTGAAATATGCAGTAAGAAAAGGAAGTTTAGAAAGTAAACTTTTCTGAAAATTTCAATTTATCACATTTGCTTAGTAAATATTTCTTTCAGTAATTTATCGTAGTTGTAATTTCAGCAAACTTCAAGGATTAGCTTGCTAGAAATAGCAGCGATCACATAGTTATTATTGCAAGGCTTATAGCGTTCCAAACAGCCATACCAACAAAATCACTTCTCAATGTTTTTTTAATAATTAAACCGGTATATTAAAAAAAAATCATTTTATCAAAAATAAAACTCTAAGTTATACAGCTATTTTGTCTAATTCATTCAATAAATAATTTTTTCACATTACGTCTATAGAATAAACGGGGTTTAGCAAATGGCGAATTAATACTTGAAAACTTTGAAATGGTTATATATCATGTTATTTGGATTTTATGTTGCTGTATGTATATTGCGATGTTCGAAGTATCTGTATGTGTGGTGGGGGATGTATTATCCGTGGTGGAAACAAAGTCTGTCATTTTGATGTCCGTATTTTTCTTTATGTATAATAAGTTTGTGTTGTCTGTGTTTCTGGCGGTGAGTTTTGTGGTATTTATATTTTCGTTTACTTTTTGTGTTGACCTTGTTGTGCCTTGTACTGTTGGCTGTATCTGTGGTGTTGGTAGTGGTGGTGTTGGAAACATGGCTGTTGGTGCGTTCTTGTTGTCTTCGGGTGATTTTGAATGCTTTTCTGAGATACAGCCTTTTTATTTGTTGAAGTACTGTTGTGCCGTTTTCTTAATCTTTTACGTGTGACTCCTGTCCACTTAATTCTGTCGGCCTCTCCGCACATGTCTGAATGGGTCGAAATATGCTGATGTCTTTTGTTCCTCTGGCAAGAGCTACATTTAAGGTGTTTTTGTAGGCGCCTCTGTTGTTGGCGTTGTTGTCTCTCGTGTAGTTGGTTGTGGTGTATTTGCTGGAACCCCGTGCTTTCTTTTCGTGGGGTTTCTCCTCTTGTTGGAGTTGCATTTGTTGTTGGTGTTGCTTCTGTAGTTGGGGTTGCTTCAGTTGTTGTAGTGTGGGTGGTGCTTGTAACCAGGGGGTAGTACTCTCCTGTTATAGTTGTGGGTAGAAGACTTTCAAGTGGTTATTCTCTCTGCATTGATAACTTCTTGGCCTTCTGTCCTCAACTGTGATGTTCAGCATAGTGCCATCTGGAAGGCCGAATTGGTCAGGAATTTGTATCGGTTTATTTGGACCATTATTTGCAATTCCTGACCAGTCCAGTTGTTTTTCCTTGTTTCTTGACTTGGATGATTCTGATTTTATCTTTCAAGTCAAGGAAGACTACTGCGACAATCCAAGAAGCGTTCATTTCTGGGGCTATCTTCAGTATGTTTACCTTGGTGACGCGCCGTCCCAAGTATGTTGAAACTAGGACAAGTAAACTGTTTCTCAACTGAGCTGGTGAGTGCTGTTTTGCTACGTCTTCTGTAGCAAATCTGACTTCAATTCTGCCATATTTCTTACCACTAGACACATATGTTACGTCTTTCCAAATGGGTTGCAAGCAATTTCAACTGCTTATTTTCAGGCAGTTCCTAAACGTCTATTTTGTTAAAGATATAGTTTTGTTCACTATGGTATGCTGGTTTGCATTGTCTAAGATATCTGAAGGTGTGTTTATCGAAACAAATCTTTCGCTTTTTCATTTTAACATGTTTCTGTAATCTTTGAGAGATTCTACAGAAACATTAAAGAATTCATTTCCAGGCTTTGACATTGAAACAAAACCTCGGGGGTTTGATGCATTGGGTTGTTGTTGTTGTTGTTGTTGGGTTTTCAATGTGTTAGTATTAGTAGTGGTAGTGGAGGGCTTGGATTCACATGTGTTGCAGCGTCCTAAAGCTGAATTTCTTTGCTCTTTTTCTTCTTCTTTCCAGCGTTTCTTCTTTTTCCTGTTGTTGCCCAGCGTTGCACGTGGTAGCAAGACTTTGGTCCTCCCTTTCTCTACCTTTAAAGATGCTGAGAGGGCGGAGGCAATAAATTTAAAACATTTTCGGCTGTTTTCAGACAGCCTAAAGGTGAAGTCAAAACGAAAGGAAGATCTGACACGCTTCCCCAAGGACATTTTGCAAATTTTAAAATTGAAAAATGAAAAAAATCAAGAATTTAAATCGAAAATTCACCCCAAAAGGGGTAAAGTCCCACCTAACCGCTCAGCTCAGCAAGAGCTTAGTCGGCCCGTCAACATAAATGTCGTAAAAACTTTTCGGATACAACAATATTATCTGCAAAAATTGAAAAAAATCTTACAGCTCACGAACACACATTCTTCCTCTTTGAATCCGCGAGCAGAGTCTATAATAATAATAATAATAATAATAATAATAATAC
Organism: Octopus sinensis; assembly: GCF_006345805.1. Classification (NCBI taxonomy): domain Eukaryota; kingdom Metazoa; phylum Mollusca; class Cephalopoda; order Octopoda; family Octopodidae; genus Octopus; species Octopus sinensis. The sequence continues at coordinate 28,024,281 of NC_043011.1, read as the reverse complement.
CACCACCACCACCAACAGCAACAACGACAAAAATAACGCTAATAATAATAATAATAATAATAATAATAATAATAATAATAATAATAATAATAATAATAATAATAATGATAATAATCGTACACATGTTTATTCTTTTTGCTATAAATATTTGCTCTCTTAATTTTTATGGTATTTATTAGCGGTATATTTTCAATGCAAATATGGACGGGAGCAACTGTATGTGTTAGAGGAGGTTAACAGCCGAATAATAAATAACGTAAACAGTATTGCATATTCAATTTGAAGAGATCTAAAAAAATATAATGGATTAAAAGGACACTTTCTCTCAGAAGTCAAAGTACAAAGATGCATTGAATATTCAGAAAAAAGCTGAAACTCATTTCCAGAACATCAGAAACAATTATCAATTTTATAACCAAAATAGTTATAAAGGTTATTATAAAAATAGTGTATAAAACATTAATATTATAAAATATATGATATATGAGAATTCCGCTGTGGATCTCAAATGTTCATATATTATTCTCTTTTGGCAGAGAAATAAAAAGAGATTAATTCAATTCAGGTGGACAAAAAGCTGCTAGGGACATAATTGTTATGTTTATTGATTTCCTGCTACAACCAAATTGTAACCAATTTACGAGATATTATAGACTATGAGGTTGTATGTGAGCTTCATGTTAGCGTTTATAGCTTTTTTTTTTATTTAACAAAAGAGATTTTGGTGCCATGCATAAAACGAATTGTCTTCACGAGAGACAGATGCCCCCAGTTGGGAAGCTGATTTCTGAAAATCTTCCTTTCTTTCTTCCCTCTCTGTTATATCTTGTGTCTTTCCCAACATGAAAGCATGCATGCAAGGCGCAGGCATGAGTGTGTAGTAAAATCTTAGAATCAGAATCAAATGGTTCTGAGTTCAGTACAACTGCCTAACACATTGGACAGTTGTTTTGTACTAATGCCCAGAATCGACCGATGCCTTCTGAGAGGATTTGGTTGATGAACACTGAAAGGAGCCCGTCGTGTATGTATATAAATATATATATATATATAATATATATATATATATATATATATATATATATAATATATATATATATATATATATATACATATATATGTGTGTGCGTGTGTGGAGGCGCGTGGCCTAGTGTTTCAGCATCATGATCGTAAGGTTGTGGTTTCGATTCCTGGACCGGCTGACGCGTTGTGTTCTTGAGCAAAACACTTCATTCCACGTTGCTCCAGTCCACCCAACTGGCAAACATGAATAACGTTGTGATGGACTGGCGTCCCGTCCAGATTGGGAACACATACGCCATTGAAACCGGGAAACCGGACCCATGAGCCTGGCTAGGCTTTAAAAGGGCGTATTTATAATTTTTATTACATATATATATATATACAGGTGTGTATAGAAGAATATATTACTCAAAGAAACTGCAACTTTGATTTTAACGTTTTATTTACAATCTTATAATAATATAAGATAATATAATATAATGAAATGATAGAATGTTAAATGCCCATTCTGATTGAACTAGTACATAATTGTCACTACTACTACTATATGAACCTGAAGATTCATGGTTTAATTAATGCATGAAAGTAATGCATTCGATACGTACACACTCTTCCACACTTATGAGTTCCCTTCCTCAAGTTGCTCTCTTCACATATAGGCGATCAGTGTTTGCACGTGGATGATGGGCTCCATGCATCGTTTGGACCTTTCTTGACATTCTCTACATCACATTTAGCTCCTCTGTCCACTTCTGGATTCCAGCACCATACTGCTTGCGCGCGAGTTTATTACCGAAATTATGTTTCTAAGATTCAGCTTTGAAGCCAGTATTTTTCTCAACCGCCGCAGGTACTCTCTTTTTGTCTTTTCCTTTATGTCTTTGTGTTTAACTCCTTCTGCCTCAAGTATTCCCAGCTATTCATAGCTGGATTGAGGTTGAATTGCCTTCATCATCTCACCACTTAGCAAACGTTCGTTTTCTGTACTATTTCACTCAAGGGGATCATTCGTAACACAAAACTCAGCGGGGACACACTGTCCCACTGGAAGATTCTTCTCCTGATTATCACCTAACCTAATACTTGATTCCCTGCTGCCTATTCCGTTCTCCACCATTTCATGCTATTCCATATAAGGCTTCTCATATTTTCTGCTACTCCACGCATTTCTATTGTTCTTATTACTCAGGAATGTGGTATTCTATCGTATCCTTTTCGATAGTCAACCCATGCCATACTCAGATTTGTGTGTCTTCTCTTGCAATTTCTTATAATTAGATTATCGATAAAGAGCTGATCCTTCAGCCGGGTCTTGTTTTTAAACGCACAGTGTATCGAAAATCCACCCTTTTCACCAAGCAAACTTAGAGGGGCTGCTGGTTTAGACTCAGTTGCACACTGTTGAAACAGTGGACATTGAACAATTAATCAGTGGGTAGCTGATTGATTGGTTGTGGTGCTGATGAAAGATCAATGCCTCTTAAAATATGCATATTCGCTTATCAACTGTTTTTTTTTTGTCTCGGATTGCTTTGTTTACGTAGACGTATTTGTCTACGAAACGATGTAACTCCCACTGAAGACTGTGATTCTATAGAAAATCTATAGAGAAAAACTTAGGTGCAAAAATATCGCGTTGCTAACACAAGGCAAGGCACAATATTGACTCGAAAACATGTAATATACTTGATAGCATATAAAGGTTGCAAAACGCAATGGTTTGTCCTTGCCAGTAATTGACATATAGCCATGCATGCATTTTTTTGTATATACTAGTCTTTTTTGATTCGTGTAGATTTATTCATATTGAAATCGATTAAACTTCATTTTTTATGTTTGCAGTAAGCTAATAAATTCTTCACTAGGTTTCTAACGGAAGTGCACGATCCTAAATCGTTTTTGCCAGAAGTAATTTGTAATTAAAAGCAATTATTTATTTCGTCAAGATAAATGTACTTGCTTTCACGCAAATTGAATCACCAAACCAACGCGAGTGCGTGTGTATGTGTGTGCGTCTGTGTCTGTGCGTGCGTGTGTGTGAAGGAGCGTGTGTGTATGTGACAATGGGGAGTTGAATGTGCGCGTGTTTATGTGTATGTGTGTATATATTTATACGCATACACATGTATTTCTGAAGTATATTTCCAGGGCCCTATGTATGTGCGTGTGTGCTTATGAGAGTGTTTGTGTAGGTGTGTGCATCTCCATCCATTCTAACTAGCTACCATCTAATTCAGTAAAATCTACAAACCACTTAATATTCTAATGAAACCGCGCTAATGAAATGTGATTGGTAGATCTACATCCATATAAGTATGAGACTCATGTAAAACTTAACATATTAAACTATATCTAATCTTATTCCTGTCAATGAAAAAAGTCTAGATAAATGCAACAATTCTGGCAACATCTACACACTGAAGAGTACAAACTACACTAAAAACTAACCAAAAAGAAAACTTATAAACAATCACATATACAATGCAATAACAATAAGCTAATCTCCACAGATCTGGACTAACTCTCAGGTCCTTAGGCTGGAAAACATTATAATTTCGACACTATGCATAGGTTTTGTAATTTTTATCTAAGCTGATTCCATTGTCCAGTGTATAAAAATCGTAACAAACTACTATGCTAAACACTCCAATGGTTTTCTGAGACGTGATTAGAAATAATAATATTCCTTTCTACTATTCACATTGTGAATTACTAAAGGAACTATAACATTTTAAAAAGGAACTCTGCTGTAACGGAAAAAATGTAAAAATAACCTTCCTAACGTAAAGATAGCATAATGAGAAAAATATATCTCGCTTGTGACTACCTAATTCAATGACAGAATAAGCAAATACGAGTCTTCACCAAACGCGTTTAATTTTCGGTGTATATTAAAAATGATAGAATGTGGGTGGAAAGAAAATTACCACACCAATCAAACAAACTCCATTCTCCAGAGTATAAAAGTCATAATACACTACTAAGCTAAGCATTCCAATAATATATTAAAATCTGGTTAGAAATAATAATAACGTTTCTTTCTTCTATTCACATTGTAAAATGCTGAGCGAACAATAACATTTATAATATGGATTCTGCTGAAACGGAAAGCGTAATAATAACTTTCCTATGAGTGGACCTAGAAAGAATAATGAGAAAATTATACTTCGCTTGTGACTTCCTATTTCAATAAAAACTGAAGCTAATGGAAGTACACACCCAATGTATGTAATTTTCGGTGTACATTAAAAATGATAGAGTGTGGGCGGAAAAAAATACTTCACCAATCATGCACATACAGCCAAGGAACATTCTAACTAATGAGAGACAAGGGCCTGAGAGACAATATAAAGGAAAACCTATCTCTAATACATCACAGTCCGACGATGGTTTGCAGGCCGAAACTTAGAAGTCACTCTCAACTTAGAAGTCACTCTTGTTTACGAATAATAAATCTGTACTCTTCAAACGTATAAAGTAACCTTTCAGATTAATGTAAAATTGTTTTTTATTATAACAACACAAAAACAAACATGACTAAATAAGCAGTTATTTAGGAAATAAAAATAACCCCTCCATACACAACCATCGCTTGCAACCAGTTAGAAATATCCCAGTGCCTCTTTAAAAATGCGCACGCACATCCATACACATATGTGTATCTGTATATATATATATATATTATATATATATATATATATATATATATATATATATATATAATAGCCCAACTAATTAGAGAGGGAGTTAGCTTAGATCAGATGCAGTTTGGGTTCGTGCCAGGGAAAAGTACTACTGATGCTATATTCCTGGTAAGACAGCTGCAGGAGAAATACCTAGCCAAAGATAAGCCCTTGTACTTGGCTTTTGTTGACATGGAGAAAGCCTTCGACAGGGTCCCCCGATCCCTTATCTGGTGGTCAATGAGGAAACTAGGGATAGATGAATGGTTAGTGAGAGCTGTGCGAGCCATGTACAGAGACGCTGCTAGTAAGGTGAGGGTTGGCAACGAGTACAGTGAAGAATTCCGGGTAGAGGTTGGGGTCCACCAAGGTTCAGTCCTCAGTCCCCTCCTATTTATCATAGTCCTCCAGGCAATAACGGAGGAATTCAAGACAGGATGCCCCTGGGAGCTCCTCTATACTGATGACCTTGCTCTAATTGCTGAGTTACTATCAGAACTGGAGGAGAAGTTTCAGGTGTGGAAGCAAGGATTAGAATCGAAGGGCCTTAGAATCAACCTAGCCAAAACTAAAGTCCTAATAAGTAGGAAGGTAGACCAATCACAAACGACTTCAAGTAGATGGCCCTGCTCGATCCGTAAAAAAAGTGTAGGTAGAAACTCTATAAGGTGCACCAAGTGTAAGCTATGAACACATAAGAGGTGCAGCAATGTCAAAGGAAGGCTAACTAGGAAAATAGTTTTTGTCTGTGGCAGATGCTCAGGAGCAATAAACACTGGAAATGTGCAGAGACCAACTTCTACCACGTTCCAGGGAGACAAACTAGAAGTAGTTGATAGCTTCTGCTACCTAGGTGACCAACTCAGTAGCGGGGGTGGGTGTGCTGAAAGTGTAACTGCTAGAGTAAGAATAGCCTGGGCAAAGTTTAGAGAGCTCTTACCCCTGCTGGTGACAAAAGGCCTCTCGCTCAGAGTAAAAGGCAGACTGTATGATGCATGTGTACGTACAGCCATGCTACATGGTAGTGAAACATGGGCCGTGACTGCTGAGGATATGCGTAAGCTCACAAGAAATGAAGCCAGTATGCTCCGATGGATGTGTAATGTCAGTGTTCATAATCGACAGAGTGTAAGTACCTTGAGAGAAAAGTTGGACCTAAGAAGCATTAGTTGTGGTGTGCAAGAGAGACGTTTGCGCTGGTATGGTCATGTGACGAGAATTGCTGAAGATAGTTGTGTGCACAAGTGCCACACCCTAGCAGTTGAGGGAACCTGTGGAAGAGGTAGACCCAGGAAAACCTGGGACGAGGTGGTGAAGCACGACCATCGAACTTTAGGTCTCACTGAGGAAATGACTAGAGACCGAGACCTATGGAAGTATGCTGTGAGTGAGAAGACCAGGCAAGACTAGTGAGACCATAACCCGTGGCCTCTACCTGGTATGCAGCCAGTCGACTTATACATACCTTTCCTTCTTGGGACACAAAACTCCACTTGTGAAGACCCGTTGAGGCAAGTGAAAATCAAAATCAAAATCAAAATCAAATCAAACCAAATCAAATCAGATATCAGAAAGCGGAACCAAAATTGAAGTCGATCAACATCAATGGAAATTGCGGCTGTGATACCAGTGCCGGTGACAAGTAAGCGAACCATCCGATCGTGGCCGTTGCCAGCGCCGCCCCGACTGGCCTCCGTGCCGGTGACACGTAAAAAGCACCATCCGTTCG
>NC_043011.1:27967846-28012846 GCF_006345805.1 Octopus sinensis | reverse complement strand
GTCTTGCGAGCGGTTTTTGTTAGACGGAAACTGAAGGAAGACCGTCGTAGATATATATATTTATATTTATGTGTACGTGTGTTAGTGTTTGTGCCCCCCACCATCTCTTGACAACTGATGCTGGTATTTTTATGTCTCCATAACTTAGCAGTTCGGTAAAACAGAACGATAGAATAAGCACTAGGGTTACAAAGAATCAGTCCTGGGGTCGATTTCTTCGACTAAAACCCCTTAAGTTGGTATTCTAGCAAGGCCGCTCTCAATTGACCGAAACAAGTAAAAGAATCAAACAACACACACACACACTCACACACACACACACACATACACACACACACACACATATATATGTGTGTGAATTTGTATGTGGGTGTGTATGTACCATTTAGCCCAGTACAACCTCTCCCATGATCGAGTCCTCGGCATCTAAGCCGGCAACCCTACCATGGTTCGTTGGTTGGTAAGTGGGTTAATTTAGATGTTGTCCAGGAATAAAAACAAGCCGGTCAGAGAGCATAGACTCTCCAGTAGTATATATATAGAGAGAGGAGAAAGCCACAGCAAAATCATAGGAAGTAACATCAACGTATGATCTTCATTCAGTGAAACTTCACAGCACAATCTTGACGGAAGCACCTCTTCAACCAACGACCAGTCAAAGGTCAACCAATTACGGCTAGTTGTTAGAACTGGTCAGTCATCAATTCAGTTTAGCTACTTGTAAAACGATGTACACTTCTGAGATCTCCTTGTGTCACCTATTAAGGCTGGATGAATAGTAGTAGTAGTAGTAGTAGTAGTAGTAGTAGTAGTAGTAGTAGTAGTAGTAGTAGTAGTAGTAGTAGTAGTAGCAAATGTATGTATGTATGTGTATATGTTTATATGTATGTATGTATATAAGTATGTATGTATATCTATATACAGATGCGTGTATATATACATATCTACATACTTACATGCATACACACATACACACAACACAAACACACGGACCTACGTATTGATAGACATGGATGCACATACATATACATATATGCGTGTGTGTGTATTTACACACATATTCTCACACACATAGACACACACACACACACACGATCTGTGATCATAAAGGCAATGTAATCTCACTTCATTTATAAAATATTCACAAATCGAATAATTATCTGGTTCCACGTACAAGCATTTGCCTGCAGTGTGTTCTTGTGTGCATGGTAACAAATCTTACAAAGACATGCTCAAATATTCTTTCCACACTCATCGCACTTAATTAACCGATATTATTCCTTATTTACTCCAGTGTAAATATAGCATGCAGTATCTTAGATATTCCTCTTAGCATTTACAGTGCTTATAGATTGTGACGTCAGATATCATTTCATAAGCCAAGTAAAATTTCTTTCAGCGATTCTTAATTTCTCTCTGTGTTTGATTGACATATTTTCAAATATAATGTAGAAGGTTACCCGCCATATTTGCAGGAGAAATGGAATACAGGAATATTCCGTCACGTTCTGTCAACGAAACTCTCTTCTTTCCATTGAACACGGTTATGCCTCCGAATAGGCTTGTAATAGTTTGCGAAAGCAAACATGCGAATGCTGTGCATTACTCTCGTTATCTATCTCTAAATATTCTCTTAGACGTACGACGGTGAGCTGGCAGAATTGTTAGCAACGCCGGGCAGAATGCTAACGACATTTCATACGTCTTTAGGCCCTGAGTTCAAATTACGCCGATGTGGATTTCCCATTCATACTTTCGGGGCCGATAATATTAATAAGCAGTTGAGCACCGGGGTCGATATTATTTGATTTTCCTTTTCCCACCTTCTTACTGGCCTTGAGCCAACATTTGAAGGCAATGGATCTTTTTCACTTTGACCGGCAGATTTTTTAAATAATTTCTATGTAACTAAAACATTTTAAACTTCGTATACTGGTAGAATGTGTTTATAGAACATTTTTTTCTCTTGGCTTTCTTGAGAAAATTCTGTAATGTGTAACATATTTGTTGTTTAATTTCTTGCATTTCAGCAAATTCTGCCGGTCAAAGTGAAAAGATCCCAATATTCTCTTACACATGGACATGTATGTGTGTGTGTTTGTGTGTGTGTGCGTGTGTGTGTGTGTATTGTGTCATTCAAAGAACTGATGTATTATGTATGTATGCGTTTATATATATATCTCTAGCTGTCTATCTTTATATATATGTATCTCGAGCGTTACATTAATACATCTGTTTGTTGTCTACACCACCTGTCTTCGTCTTTGGTTTTCTTTGTGAATTCTCCCATATATATATATATATATATATAATATATATATATATATATATATTATATATAGTATATATATATATATATATGTATATGTATATGTATATATGTATGTATACACTTATCCATGTATACTTATATGAGTATATCAAAATGCCGAATTTAAAATGTTGCTTCAGTGGTTTTGATGCCCAGAACCCAGTTCAATAATAATTCTGAGTGTGATTTGCTGAAAGCAAGATCGTTTGTTACGAAATCCAGCTTATGCCTCCTATTTGCGTACTCTCTCAAATACATTCATATATGCATTCACCCATCGATCAATCGGTAATTGAAGCATACACATATGTGTGTGTGTGTGTGTGTCTACGTGTGTGTTTGTGCGTGTGTATGTAGATATACATATATATATATATATATATATATATATATATATATATATATATATATATATATATATATATAGTTATCAGTAATAATATAGGGTGAAATTAATTAATTTGGAATAATCATTAATTTCACCAGGTAGATTTTCGGTATGTAAAAGCCCCCTTCGAGGAAAGTTTAAGTAATACTAAGTAATTAAGGGTTTAGCAACGATTTGCCTCACCACACACCGAATTTAGAAATAGCAGTCAAAGAGTTATAGCTATTCTTTTGTTGGAGTGACCTACTGGAAGAGTTTTGGTTATTCCAGGGTCTGGGTTGTTCGAACTGGGTGTAATGTTGGTTCCTTAGAGTGGGTTGGAAACCACATTCATGGTCTAGAGGTGAATTCTTATATGTTGGGAGGGAACTCCAAGTTTGGAATGGTTTGGGTTGGGATCTATAATCATAGTTCAGAGGTAGATTCCTATGTGGTGGGTAGGATCTCTGATTCTGGAGCAATTCTTGTGTGAGCTGGGGTCTACATTGTCTGGTAAAGTTTTGTCTTGTGTTGGTGGGTGTCTGGGTTCTTTTGATGGGGTTGTAGTCCTCGAATGGGGCTTTTACATACCGAAAATCTACTTGGTGAAATTAATGATTATTCCAAATTAATTAATTTCACCCTATATTATTACTGATAACCATATTTCATCCCAGTAAATGACCACAACATCTTGTCTTGGCTGCACGCTGGTGGGAGGGGTTTGGTGACACAAACTTTCATTCACACTTTGAATTTGGTGATACTGGTAACGGCTTTAGCTCGCTCTGATACTATGAGTTGAGATGATGTCTTCTAGTACCTCGAAATTTAATATACAATTATTCATAATTGTAGTGTCCTACGCTGATGAGAAAAAAAGTTGGGTAAGACATAATTATCTAATTCTTATGCTTTCCTAAAACTTAATTTCGAAACGTACGTCCGTAGGTGACTTAATATTGTATGATCGATTGTCGTCATTTTTTTCTCTCTTGCCTGTGTTTGCCTTTCAAGTGCTGTGGTTTTACTGAGATCTCCCTTTTAGTAGAAAGAATAGCTATAACTCTTTGACTGCTATTTCTAAATTCCGTGTGTGGTGAGGCAAATCGTTGCTAAACCCTTAATTACTTAGTATATATATATATATATATATATATATAAATACATATAAAAGTATATATATATATAGCCGCAAGAGTGGATATGTGGTAAGTAGCTTATTTACCAACCACATGGCACCGGGTTCAGTCCCACTGCGTGGTATCTTCTGCAAGTGTCTTCTATAGCCTCGAGCCGACCAATGCCCTGTGACTGGATTTGGTGACGGAAATTGAAAGAAGCCCGTCGTATATATATGTATACATATATGTATATGTGTGTTTGTGTTTGTCCCTCCACTATTGTTTGACAACCGATTTTGATTTGTTTAGGTATCTGTAACTTAGCGGATCGGCAAAAGACAACGATAGGATAACTACTAGGCTTACAAAAAAAATAAGTCCTGGGGCTCATTTGTTCGACTAAAGGCGATGCTCCAGTATGGTCGCAGTCAAATGACTGAAACAAATATATGAAAAAAAGAACACACACACACAGACACACACGGACACACACACACACATACACACACACACACACACACACACATATATGTATGTATTATGTATGTATGTATGTATGTATGTATGTATGTATGTATGTATGTGTTTGCGCGCGTTTGTGTGTGTGTGCTTCAGTATTTTATTGGATGGTTTGGCCGAAGCATATATGAATGCATTTGTTTAAGTATGCATATAAACTTTCTATGGTTTATCGACGAATATTGTAATAAACGCTAATAAAAGGGCTTCGAGCATAGAGTTTTGCTGAAAAGAAGGCCTTTATATCGATTTACTTTCCAGAAGCTCCTTTGTAACTCGTCCTATCATAAATTTTATGAAACCCCTAGTTGGTTCATCGGTATCAACTTACAAACGGCACTCTCGTCACAAACATCTAAAGATTTGTACAAGAAGCAATTATTTTGATATGAAATTCTATTTTCAGAACATCCATTAAGAGCCAAAGAAAATACAACAAAATATAGAGAATGCCAAAAGTATTCTTCCTTACCCAGTATTTTAATTTAATGATGTAAACGTTTCCTTTAACAGAAATGTTCAATTATTGTTAAGAATAGATGTTTTCCCAACTTCAAGAACCTTCAGAAAAATGTTAAGTATAATATAAAAAAAATATGCATAATGAACTAATTTAGAAATCAATGTCTATATATATAGTATTAATTTTAACAACTGTTTATAAAACTGAGTGCAATAAAAATTTCCTGAAAAGAAAACAAAAAATAGCTAATGACAAAAACCATAGCAATAGCTATTATACAATCAAGCAATTAAAGAAGCCATAATACTTTCATGCATGCACACATGCATACGAAGAGGTACCCCAAAGAAACTGGAATTTTGCAATATTATGTAATTCACTTAGTTTTATATGTTTACACTTTTATCGTTTTCAAAGTATTCTCGATTTGGAACAATGCATCGGAGCAGGCACGTTCCCCACTATTCGAAGCAGTTAAGCAGTTCTTTCTTCAAACACTTTTCAAGAAAGAACATTATTTCTATTCTATATTTGTGTATCAATGTAATAGATTCCAAATCAAGTAATAAAGCATGAGTGATACTCTGTTACTCTTTTACTCTTGTACTTGTTTCAGTCATTTGGCTGTGGCCATGCTGGAGCACCGCCTTTAGTCGAGCAAATCGACCGCGGGACTTATTCGTTATAAGCCTAGTACTTATTCTATCGGTCTTTTTTCCGAACCGCTAAGTTACGGAGACATAAACACACCAGCATCGGTTCGGTTGTCAAGCGATGTTGGAGGGGGAACAAACACAGACACACATAGATGTACACACACACACATACACACACATATATACATACGTATATGACGAGCTTCTTCCAGTTTCCGTCAACCAAATCCACTCACAATGCTTTGGTTGGCCCGTGGCTATAGTAGAAGACACTTGCCCAAGGTGCCACGCAGTGGGACTGAACCCATGACCATGCGGTTGGTAAGCAAGCTACTTACCACACAGCCATTCCTGTGATGCACACATCGAGGCTATTATATTTTGAAATACATTTCAACTTTGAAGGAGTGTTTATCTACCAGCTATTTAACGTAATCCACTTGATATACATTTGAAAATATATGTTTTATGTAATTTAACACACACGTAGATACATGTATATAATTATTCCTTCTAAAGCTAGTTGCAGATAATCGAAATCGATTAGATAAGAGAGTAAAAGACTTAAATATTCCAGCTTAAAACGTGCGGTTTTTTCACGGTTGACAAGGTTCAGAATTGTTCTTGAAATTAATCTACAACAATACATTCATAGATTGACAAACTTAACCAAAGACGCATTAGGTCAAAAAAGTCTCACTGAAACATATACATTTTGACGATGAATTTCATTGAATAAGATATTGAAATGGCAAAGGATTTGTTTTGACAAAAGGAGAAGCGAGTTCCTTGATGTCATCATAATAGTTATGAATACGCACACTCACATATCCGTATATATGTATATATATATATATATATATATTATATATATATATATAATATATATATATATATATATATATATATATATATATATATATATATATATATATAAAGATAGATAGATAGATAGATAGATAGATAAATAGATAGATAGATAGATATCATTATTAATAAATTCCAGGGTAGCAAAGAAAACTTGTCAATAGACTATATATTATTCATATAAAAATACGGTTTACATTGAAACACATAAGAGATGGTCATAACAGGACATCTCACCCGCTAGAAGGAGTAGTTAAACTCCAAACTACTATTAGGGGTAATTTCGAAAGGGTAAAAACATTTACCCTCTATTTCCTGTACCATGGTTTCAAGCAATCTTTAGCAAATAAAATAATTTACTTTGGCGAAGCTCTCGTCAGCAGCAAAGACAAGATTAACATATAAAGAGGAGGCGATACATAACATGCCTCTTGTTTACATGTTATAATCTTTCAAAATTTTTATTGGCAGCAAATACAAAAATGCCGATTCTCTTGGAAGAAAATCATGTAAACACGAGGCATGTTCTTTATCGCCTCGTCTTTATATGTTAATATTTGCTTACCTGCTGATGAGAGCTTCGCTAAGGTAAATTATTTTATTTGCTAAAGATTGCTTGAAACCATGGCACAGGAAATAGAGGGTAAATATTTTTAATTTTCATTCCTTTTCGAAATTACCTCTAATAGTGGTTTGGAGTTTAACTACTCCTTCTAGCGGGTCAGATGTCCTGTTATGGCCATCTCTTATGTGTCTCAATGTACACTGTATTTTTATATGTATATATAGATACATATAGATATACATACATACATATATGTATATGAATGTATGTTGTTTTACGGTAGGCTGATATTGACGTGGTGGAGTATACTTTCTTCAAGCGCTGGGTGTTAAAACACCTTAGGTTCGTGGACAGGTGAGATATCTCACACATACGCACACAAACACACATACACACACAAATACACACACACCGACGGACACACTGGGAAGCCTTTGACCCTAAATATACTCGATCGAGGCCGATATAGCAGCCTAATGCACTCGAATAACAACGGCAGTAACAACAACATATATCTCAAATAGATTTGTAGACACCACATAAAAAGATTTTAATTCGATAGGAAATATAAAAGCTGTGATATTTATGGACTTTTTTTACAATAGCCTTAGCAATAATGGCGAAAATGAAATAAAGTTGTAAAGAACTATGTAAAGACCTTGAAAGACCATTGTTAATGTCCGGTTAAGTGAAATAACTCAACAGAGAAAAAAAAAACATCTCTAATCACCAATCACTTTTCGCAGAGATTAACCCTACGTCAGTCACTTCAACCACACAAACTAATAGAGTTTAGGAACTTTTGCCCCTAACAAAGGAAGCTGAAACGTAAAAGGCAGCCATTCTCGAAATACATGAATAAAAAGATGATAAGAATTTGCAAATACGGCCGTAAATTCATTATTTAAATTATTTACATTATTTACATTCGACGGATATTTGTCCTCATCTTCTTTGTTGTTAACACAATATTTCGGCTGATATAGCCTCCAGCCTTTTTCAGGTGTTTTCGAACCTGGGTTCTCATTCCTAAGGGTTTTTATTCGATTTTATTATTATTGTTATTGTTATTGTTCAGGTCACTGCTTGGAGTCGGAATCGGAATCTTGGGGTTAGTAGCCCGCGCTCTTAATATCGAAAAATACCAGGTTCGAAATTTGCCCAAGACACCCGAAAAAGGCTGGAGGGTATATCAGCCGAAACGTTGTGTTAACAACAACAAAGAGGAGGATAAATATCCGTCGAATGTAAATAATGTAAATAATGTACATAATTCCTCATCTCTTAAATATCGAACGGACGTAAGTTGCTTTAATCTTTATACTGCATGCAAATTACAGTATTTGTATAGAAAGCGATAAAAGCAATTTCTGTGCGTTCGTATTCATATACAAGAGGTGGTTATGTGTGACCGTTACTTGGAATCGCAGCAGGAAGAAAATACGTCTAATCACATTGGTTGCGACGTCCAAAAGCTCTAGACTTAATTCTTCCAAAATACAACACCACGACGTGCGCCATCAAGTGGCCAATGGACGAGACAACTAGTTTCGAGGGAGGTAACTGTCTACAAATTACTCAAGGGAAAGTTGGATAAAATTTATATAGAAGCCTTCAGTTTCACAATACATTTCTGTTTTTGTATAATTCTGTATTATTTCCTATTTCTTTTCATGTAGAATAACATGAAAACTGGATGCTTTTGCAGTGTATTTAAATGCGAACAGCAAGATTGTGTTCATCAGAGTGTTTACCGGGAATAAGAATAGAGTGCCTATTGAGATTTCTTTGTGTCTTTTTTTTTTCCTGTAACTTCTAGTGGATATAAAAATAATCAGTTGCTGAAATCAATAACGGGTAGCTTTCTCTCAGTAAAAATCAAATGATTTAGTAAATTTCAGACATAATGGCACCCATTCTCAATTTAAAGTCAGTTGATATCTTTATACGCAATTTTATTTGCTCTCAGCATTTACACATATGCATGCTCACACGAACTCACAGTGAGGGAAATAAAGAAAGACAGAGGCACAAAGAGAAAGAAAGAAAGAAAGAAAGAAAGAATGAGAGAAAGAGAGACAAAGAGAAAGAAAGAGAGACGCATTTAAAGCTTCAACATGTTGGTAACGTGATATTGTTTTCTCTGTATGATATATCAGTGTTTATTTCATCTCCTGTGTTGTATTTGTGGAAAGATAGCTAATCTGAGCCTATCTCTTTCCAATCTATTATTATCCAATTAGAATTTGAACTCAGTATTGAAATCTAACGTGCTATGTTTATCATATATACATATACACATACATAACATGCATATCTATAATATTATATATATATATATATATATATATATATATATATATAATATATATATTATATATATATATAGGTGGGTATGTATGCGCATGGTATATATAATATATGCATGCATGTATGTATATGTTTATAATACCAAGTATGATTGAGGAATACAATATTCCGTACATGGAATATTATATTGAATTTTGTTCATTTTGAACTCAGACTGATATTCTATCCACTGACTGAATAATTGTTAACTAACGCATACACAGTTTCTTAACAATCTGAAAGAAATCGAAGAGCTTGCTAGAAATAAAAAAGATACTAAAGAACTAATTTGCCTCAAATAGCATTATTGTACTTAGAATCCGTCGAATATATTCCTACATACCCAATGATTACTATACATACATACATACATACATACATACAAACATACATACATACATACATACATACATACATGCATACAGCTAACTGACAACATAACCATACGCTCACACACATACACACAACCCACATATATACGCGCGCGTACACATGCACTCACAAATGGTTTTATATAATGTAACATCATCAAAATGTATGACGAGACACAAAACGCATTCTGTTGTAGAGGCAAATAAGCTTTTATCAAATAGTCTATGTGAGACAACTTTACCGAGGTCCAAGATATAAAACTTAAACTGGAAACTTAAGCTTATGGAGGAAGAATTCTCTGATGTTCCCGACGTGACTGAGTGGGCCCTAACAAACTGATTTGATATAGTTGTATACATATACATATGCATATACATACATACATACCATACATACATACATACACTATATAATGCATACATACATACATACATACATACATGCATACATACATATATATATATACATATATATATATATATATTTATATATTATATATTACTATATATATATATATATATATTATATTTATATATATATATATATATATATATATATATATTATATATATAATATATATATATATATATATAAGTTAATCCAAACATGAAAGAAAGCACAAAGAGAAAACAACCACGCGAGGACGTGGAACAAATATAGTAATATAGTATTATTGGACGCTCAGGAAGGAAGGGAAGAAGGAGGGTTTTACGTTTCGAGCGGAGCTCTTCGTCAGAAACATAGGAAAAGGAAAGATCCAGAGAAGGTAAGACAGAGGAAAAAAAATCGCCAACGGTACACACGCGGTCACACACACACACACACACACACATATATATATATATGTAATCTTGCGCTTGAAGGCTGGGACTACGGGCCATACGTCCCCTGCCCAATTCAAGATCACAGAATATAGGTACACTACGGCATAATTTCTTTTCCTCAACAGGCCCTGCCCTGTTTAACATTGTCCCAAAACTGATTAAAGAGGAAACGGATCCCATCACCTTTAAAATCGCCTGGACATATTTCTTCAAGGAATACCAGATAAACCACCCATACCTGGATACAACTCATTCAACAAGAATTCACTACTTGAATGGACCATAAACAAAACTTGTCTTAAAAAGGATTTAGATAATCCCATCAGGTGGTACTATTAATTAGACATGGCCTGAACCAATCCTTGGCCGAAACATATCTAGTTAGTATATTATATATTATATATATAATATATATATAGTATATATATATATATATATTATTATATATATATATATTATATATATATATGAGTTGACGAGTCCATCTAATAGTAGCATCTATTTGGACGCAAATATATAATGTTGCACTTTGTAAGAGTATAGGAAGTGCCAAAGAGTATGTTGCGTACGTTTTCACATAAAATATGAAATGCCACTGCGCATGAGATTAACTCTAAGGCCAGTCTGTGAACTAAGAACACTCATCTATTATAAAGGATGTTTGCTGAATACATGAGTGAAGTAACTATCCGAAAACATTGCCCTGACAAATGGGATGGTACTTCACGAACCAACATAGTTAGCCAACATATGCACTGCAGCTACACTGTATTTCTTCCATACAAAGTTACCTAACAGCATACCACCCTCATCTTGGACCATTTATCTTTCTCACTTTTTCTCCTCTTTTATATATATATAATATATATATATATATATATGAAGGTTCAGTAAATTGTATTATATAATACAATTTACTGAACGTTCAGATTTTAATATGCTACACCACAGGTGTTAAATTGATGTTAATTAAATTAATATCCAATTTCTCACCCTCATGTTAAATACACACACACACACACACACACACACACACATATATATATATATATATATATATATATATATAATATATATATATATATATATCTTTGTATGTATCTATATATCTGTGTCTGTGTTTGTGTTTGTTAACCATCACCGCTTGAAAGCCGCTGTTGGTGTGTTTACGTACCCGTAATCCAGCGGTTCGGCAAAACAGACGTAGAATAAGTACTAGGCTTAAAAAAATAAGTCATGGGGTCGATTTACACGACTACAACCTTTCAAGGCGCTGTTTCAGCATGGCTCAAGTCAAGTGACTGAAATAAAAAAAAGAATACAAGTATGTATGTATGTATGTATGTATGTATGTATGTATGTATGTATGTATGTATGTATGTATGTATGTATGTATGCATGTATGTATGTTTGTATGTATGTATATTTGTATGTATCTAGGCGCTGGAATGGCTATCTGGTAAGTAGCTTGCATACCAACCACATGGTCCCGGGTTCAGACCCGCTGCGTGGCACCTTGGGCAAGTGTCTTCTACTATAGCCTTGGGCCGACCAAAGCCTTGTAAGTGGATTTGGTAGACGGAAACTAGAAGAAGCCTGTCGTATATGTATATATATATATGTGTGTATGTGTGTATATGTTTGTGTGTCTGTTTGTCCGGTCCCCAGCATCGCTTGACAACCGATGCTTGTGTGTTTACGTCCCCGTAACTTAGATATTCGGCAAAAAGAAACCGATAGTATAAGTACTAGGCTTACAAAGAATCAGCTTTGGCGTCGATTATAAAGGCGGTGCTCCAGCATGGCCGCAGTCAAATGACTGAAACAAGTAAAAGAGTAAAAGAGAGTAAAGAGTATGTATGTATGTATGTAATAACACACAAGGTCTCGCGCTGACCCCAGTGTCCAATCGAAGAGATACACATTTACACAATGGAATTCCCTTATAGAATTATTGAATAGCACATTATCTAGCGTGTTATCCTTCCACTAAAATATGAATTGAAATAGGACTTGATAACTGCTTTAGCACGTTAAGCAACCATAAGGGAATAAACAACCCCATTCCACTTTTTTTTTATCCATAGCTTTCTCAATAATTCTGATGTTTATTATTTCAGTAAGTATTTGTTTAAGGTTTCTTTTTCACTGCAAACCAGTTCGCAATGGCTGTTATGAAATGTATTAGTAATATTCAATTTACAGTTTGCTGGTAACAAGCTGTCGATAACGTAGAAAAGCATAAATTTAATATTGTTACTGTGTAATTTTGCTGTAGCTTTTAGACTGCATCGATTGTTGTCCACATTCTTGTAGACCTTTGTTAATTTTTCATTGAAATTTTCTTACGGAATGAATACTTTATACATACATGTCTCACACCTATACATTCCTCTATTCTCTGAATCCCTTCTGTCTGTCTGACTGTCTGTCTCCTCTCTCTCTCTCTCTCCCTCCAGCTGCCTTGACGGTGAACGCGTGATACACACACACACACACGCATATATATATGTAAATTTATATACCTGTATGCATCTATGTGTGTGAATGTATGTGTATTCAAGTATATATATGCCTATATATATATTCTTGTATTATTTTACCTGTTTCAGTCATTTGACTGCGGCCATGCTGGAGCACCACCTTTAGTTGAACGATTCGACCCCAGGACTTATTCTTTGTAAGCCTAGTACTTATTCTATCGGTCTCTTTTACTGAACCGCTACGTTACGCGGATGTAAACACACCAGCATCGGTTGTCAAGCGATGTTGGGGGGACAATACATATATATATATATACATATATACGACGGGCTTCTTTCAGTTTCCGTCTGCCAAATCCACTCACAAGGCTTTGGTCGGCCCGAGGCTATAGCAGAAGACACATACCTAAGGTGCCACGCAGTGGGACAGAACTCGGAACCATGTGGTTGGTAAGCAAGCTACTTACCACACAGTTACGTATATGTATGTATAGTTATATATATGTATGCATCTATGTGTGTGACTGTATGTGTATTCATGTATATATATATATGCCTATATATAGTCTTGTATTCTTTTACTTGTTTTAGTCATTTGACTGCGTCCATACATGGAGCACCGCCTTTAGTCGAGCAAATCGACCCCAGGACTTATTCCTTGTTAGCTTAGTATTTATTCTATCGGTCTTTACTACCGAACCGCTAATGTTACGTGGACGTAAACATACCAGCATCGGTTTTCAAGCGATGATGGGGGACAAACACAGTCCCCCCCCACACACACTTATATACATATATATACGACGGGCTGCTTTCAGTTTCCGTCAACCAAATCCACCCACAAGGCATTGGTCTGCCCTAGGCTATAATAGAAGACACTTGCCCGGATGCTAGGCAGTGCGACTAAACCCGGAACCCTGTGGTTGGTAAGCAAGCAACTTACCACGTAGTCATTTCTGCGCCTACATAGATATATGTATATATATATATATATGTATATATATAGATATATATTATATATATATATATATATCTATATTATATATATATATATATATATATATACATACATATATATATTATATATATGTATATTATATATATAATATTTTATTAATAATAATATATATTTATATGTATATTTATTATATATATATATAATATATATATAGATTACATAATATTATATATATAGGCAATTAGATATATATATATATATTGAATATATATTATAGTATTATATGTTATTATTATATATATATGTATATGCATTATATACATGCACGCATATAAATGGTGTGTATATATATATATTTATATATATATTATATATTAATATATATATATATACATACATATGTACATACATATATATATATATACATTGAATATATATATATATATACATATGTACATATATATATATATGTACATATATATATAATATAATATACATATATAATATATATATATATATATAGATATATATGAATATGTGTATATATATGTATGTATGTATATATATATACATATATATATATAAAAGTTTGCAAAAATAAGGACAACTACTTAATAAGGAAAACTTAACAAGAAATGTCAGGTAGATAGCGTAAAAACCTCATAAGAGAAAAAATTTCGAAAATAATTATTTCTTATGAACATATTAATTTATATATAGAGGGCATAATATACATAATGCCAGGAGGCATTATATATAATGCCAAACGCTAAGAGGGACAATCAGTCATTTCTACCAAAATCTTACTAATCCACCCGAATGCAATTTTCAAAGTAAGACTTTAAAAATATAGGCCTGTATCACAGTGATTTCATACTTACGTAATCATCAGCAGGCCTGAATGTATTAAAATAAACAACGACCCTGCCTCGCTTAAGCGAACAGCTAACTGATCAACATCAACGAAGCACATGGGTGAGTTTGTTATATATATTACATCCGGTGAATGGCAAACTTTTACAAAATTGCATTTCGGGAGAGGAAACGTTTTTTCGGAATAAAAATTTTGCAATTAAGGACAACTACTTAATAAGGAAAACTTAACAAGAAATTGTCAGGTAGATAGCGTAAAAACTCATAAGAGAAAAAATTTCGAAAATAATTATTTCTTATTGAACTATTAATTTATATATAGAGGGCATAATTATACATACATGCCAGGAGGCATTATATAACATGCCAAACGCTAAGAGGGACAATCAGTCATTTCTACCAAAAATATTACTAATCCCACCGAATGCAAATTTTCAAAGTAAGACATTTAAAAAATATAGGCCTGTATCACAGTGATTTCATACTTACGTAATCATCAGCAGGCTGAATGTATTATAAATAAACAACGACCTGCCTCGTTAAGCCGAACAGCTAACTGATCAACATCAACGAAGCACATGGGTGAGTTTATATATATTACATCCGGGTGAATGGCAAACTTTTACAAAATTGCATTTCGGGAGAGGAAAAGTTTTTCGGAAAAAAATTTTGCAATTAGGACAACTACTAATAGGAAACTTAACAAGAAATTGTCAGGTAGATAGCGTAAAAAACTTCATAGAGAAAAAATTTCGAAAAAATATTTCTATGAACATTTAATTTATATATAATTATAGATTACTGCAGCGGCATAATATATACATGCAGGAGGCATTATATAACATGCCAAACGCTAAGAGGGACATCAGTCATTTCTACCAAAAATATTACTAATCCCACGAATGCAATTTTCAAAGTAAGACATTTAAAACTATAGGCCTGTATCACAGTGATTTCATACTTACGTAATCATCAGCAGCCTGAATGTATTTAAATAAACAACGACCCTGCCTCGCTTAAGCCGAACAGCTAACTGATCAACATCAACGAAGCACATGGGTGAGTTTATATATATTAATCGGGTGAATGGCAAACTTTTACAAAATTGCATTTCGGGAGAGGAAAAGTTTTTCGGAATAAAAATTTTGCAATTAAGGACAACTACTTAATAAGGAAAACTTAACAAGATTGTCAGGTAGATAGCGTAAAAAAACTCATAAGACGAAAAATTTCGAAAATAATTATTTCTTATTGAACATATTAATTTCTTGTAAGTTTTCCTATTAAGTAGTTGTCCTAATTGCAAATTTTTATTCCGAAAAAATTTTCCTCTCCCGAAATGCAATTTTGTAAAAGTTTGCCATTCCCCGGATGTAATATATATAAACTCACCCATGTGATTTCGTTTGATGTTGATCAGTTAGCGGCTGTTCGGCTTAGCGAGCAGGGTCGTCTGTTTTATATAATACATTCAGGCCTGCTGATGATTACGTAGTAGAAATCACTGTGATACAGGCCTATATTTTTAAATGTATTACTTTGAAAAATTGCATTCGGTGGGATTAGTAATATTTTTGGTAGAAATGACTGATGTCCCTCTTAGCGGTTGGCTGTATTATAATGCCTCTGGCATGTATGTATAATATACATATAATATTTATATATAATATATATATATATGTATGTATGCAGTGTGCATATATGAAAGTGTTCGCTGCCTGCGGCGCTAGCAGCCGTAATGGGGAACTACATTCAAAATATTTGCTTCTGACATCGACCTCGTTACATATATCAGTCTGGAACTTAGTTTTATCCATATATTTTCGTTTTTCCAATTACTGATCACGGGAATTGGAGAACCACAATATAAATACAAGACAGCGCTTCTTAAGAACAGTCTGTTGCATAGATACATTTAAACACTTTTGAGCACGTTTATTAGCGTATGCATATACATTTATACAAATTTACACACTCTCACAGATGTACGTGCATCATGTATGTGTAATTATATACAAATGTTATTCCGCATTTCAGCAACTGTTACCGTCTACAATTTCAGGCCTGACATATATATATATATCTTTACATATGAATTTTTTGCGTAATAAGATAAATAGCCAAGGCTGTGTAGATATTAGAACATTTATTGATAGAAGGTCTTACAGCTGTTTCCAGGATATTTATTAATTATATCCCTTCATCGGAGATGGTGTGAGAGGATGGTTAAGTAATAGTTAGTTTAGATAGGACACAAAATAGAGAGTGATGTGAAGGAAAGAAAATAGATGTAAGACATGTAGAGATATTGAAGTTGTAGATCCAATTTTTAGGTATAATGATATATATGTAAGATTCCAATACCTTATGAGTAAAATCCAACAGTATTTAAAATGGGCCCTTCCAAATATAGAGTTTATACACAATGTAAGATTCCAATACCATATGAGTGAAATCAGCATTATTTAAACTTGGTCATTCCAAGTACAGAATTTATACACAGTGTTGCAGAGTCAAAGGTAATGACACCATCACCTCTTATAACCTCAATATATATATATATATATACATATATATATATATATATATATATATACGATGTAGTGCCTCCTTAATGTCTAAAACCGCAAACATTACGTAAATTTTCATTTCGAACTTTTGTGCGAACTGACGTTGCAAAGATTGTTGATACAGAAAGAATTGTAACTTTCTTTGTCTTCTTATCAATTGAATATATATACATGTATACATGCACTCTATAATTCAGCATATATGCATACATAAATACACACACATGAATAAAAAATTTCCAGTGTTTCAAGTTTCATGTTTCGGCGTCAGAGATGAGTGACGTTTAATGGTCCTAAGTAAGTATCGGATTTATGTGACCATAGCAAACAAACTTGAATATGGAATGCATTTATTACTAAGAATTTTATGACATATGTTATACTAATGTAACAAGTATTAAGATACAACAATTGGTAAATTGTTCGCAATATCGAATTTCACATATCAAACTCAACGGAGAGAGTAACCAGATTACACTGTAGTAACGTCGTTTGATTATATTGTATGGGAAGTGTGCTGCTTTCGTTGGATGGTGAACAGTATCTGTTGTCAAAATCTGGTGCATTATTTTAGTGAAATGCACTTTTATCGAATTATTTTCCTTGTCAGATGTTGACTTTTCTGTTTTATCTTTTCCTTGTTTCAGTGATGACTGCGGTCATGCTGGGGCATCACCTTGGACGGTTTTATTCGAACAAATCGACCTAAGGACTATTTGTTTTGAAGTCTACTGCTTATTCTATAGATATCTTTTGCAGAAACTCTTAGTCATGGGGGCGTAAACACACTAACACCGGTTGTCAACTGACGGTGGAGGGACAAACACAGACACACAACACACACACACACACACACACACACACACACGTATATATATATATATATATATTATATATATATATACGACGGGCTTCTTTCAGTTTCCGCCTACTAAATCCGCTCACAAGATTCTGGTCAGCTCGAGACCTTTAATAGAAGGCATTTGCCCAAGTTATCACACAGTGGGACTGAACCCGGAATCATGTGGTTCATAAGCAAGCTTCTTACCAAGCGTCTCTAGTGCCCGTACTTATAAGGGGACATCTAATTATTTCCTTAGTATTATATATGTAGTTGTAATAACATTACGTGAAAATATATGAAATGCAAGGATAAGGTCTATACATACTAACTTTAGATTTCACTCCGTTAAATTATTACCTATAGTTCAGTAATCCCCTCTGTAAACGACCAAGTCCTATATGTAAAATGTAGATTCAAGCTTATCATTTATGAATAATATATCTACATTACAGTATTCTCCTCTATTAAATAAGTTCCTCCTCACGGTCATTAAATCATAAGTATCAATTGAAACACAGTATGCATGCCTACGTATATATTAATATTTTGTATGTCTGCTATGTGTGGGTGTGTGTATATATACAACCGAATAAATTCTAGACGTACTGTGGTGTATGCAGTAACATGTTTCATACTCACTATTGCCAATTTAAGAGTTGGCTTCAGTAATACTTCGTAATATTTCCGACTTTATTTTGCTATTATAGGCTCCAAAGATTAGAAAAGTGAAACAGATACTTCGTATGATATTATCTTTCCCTCGACATCAAGATTTTTCTGCACCTGATACTGAAATTCAGTTAGGCTTGTTGATCGGAAATCGATATACCCAACTCAAGTTATTATAAGGCAAAGGACAACATATTGCAAATATTTAGCGTGTGTGTGAGAATATTCTACTTGAATATATTGTAATAGGCATAAACACACAGAAATACGCCTGAGATTATCGCATTAATACACGCTACACAAAATATACTTGTTAAGTCTGTATTAAGTTTATAAGAGCCAATTTAATGTCGCTGGAGATGTTCGTTGTGAGTAAATGGCATCTGCTAAACTAGTATTCTGAAATATTTATGTCTACAACGGAAATATAAATGTTTATTTATTCCATCCACATATATTTACATCGTGGTCAATATCGATCACCTACCTGTGTTTGATAATTATATTAACATAATGTGTTTTGAAATCAATTGATGCGAATTGATGCATATTGATTTTTAATATTAGCTCAAGGCCACCACTCTTGGGAAGGACATAGTTGTCTCTAAAGACATATTACTTGTGGCTTACTATATTTGATTGATGCATGTAAAGGAAAGATGAAGATATTGGACAATTTAATCTCTGGTCTTACACTAGCTATCGATAAATATCGCAGAGCACTTTGTCTGACGCTCGAACAATACTGGGAGTTCATTGGACTCTTAAATTCATAATAACAGTGTGAGCTATCCTTCGGTGTAGATCTATGAATGTTTTCCGTAACTGAAGTATGGCACTTAGCAATGTTCACTCCTGACCTCATCTTTAGTAGAGTTCCAGTAAATCATCGGAATTGTTTTTGAGCGATCATTCGTTTTAACTCGAAATAATGTAAACATGGAATCGGTCATTTCCGTGACCACCTGTTGTCTTGTCAATTGTCAGTTGGGAAGAGAAAGCTAATGGATTGTGCGTGCGTGCGTGCTTGTTCCTGTGTGTGTGTGTGTGTGTGTGTGCGTGCGTGCTTGTTCTTCTGTGTATGTGTGTGTATCTGTTCTGTTTTATTTTTATTTATATTTTGTGGAATGTAGAAATAATACAGAGGTACAAACATGCACACACACACACACACACACACGCACAAAAGCACAAGAAAGAACAAGCACGCACACAAACAAGAATAAGCACGCGCGCGCACACTACGCACGCGCGCGCACACCTACGCACGCGCGCGCACACCTACACACGCGCGCGCACACCTACGCACGCGCGCGCGCGCATAGACACACACACACACACAGGAACAAGCACGCACAACCCATCAGTATATTTATTTTAGTGATGCCAGAACAAAATCAGGAACTGATAGAACGAAACCTAATAAAAATTCTTGGTGAGCAAGAAT
Source organism: Octopus sinensis (assembly GCF_006345805.1). NCBI lineage: Eukaryota > Metazoa > Mollusca > Cephalopoda > Octopoda > Octopodidae > Octopus > Octopus sinensis. The sequence continues at coordinate 27,992,585 of NC_043011.1, read as the reverse complement.
GACCTAAAATTAACTGTCAAGTCTAATTAAATAGACAAGAAATTGAAAATTTTCCGCACTGGCAATAAAATGCTGTGACACACTTTTCGATTCTCAAATCATAAACGATAACCCACAATAGAACAACAAAATTTCCAGCTTCGTAATGGATAGAGTTAACCATAATTCGTATTAGACACTCGCTCTAAAAAATACAACTATATTCGATACTTCAAATATTAGTTTCAAATTATGGCAACATGCCTGTATGATGAGGGGAGAGGATTAAGTCGATTATATCGACCTCAGTGATAGATTGTTATCGATTTTATCGACTCCGAAAGGATAGATGGTAAACAAAACCTCGAAGGCATTTGAACTCAGAACATGAAGACGGACGAAATGCCGCTATGATTTTGCCCGGCGTACTAACGATTCTGCCTGCATGCAACCTCGGATATTTCAAATTGCCAGGTAGTTTCTTTTGCATGTACAGTCTAAAATCCACACTTCATTTACCTAAATTAATAATGAGCCTAGAGTGAGGATACAAGTCTGCTCGCTTGTACATAGTTAATCTGCATGCTTAATCGTGAATCCTAAAGCGCACACGCACACACACACACACACGTACACAACACACACACGTACACAGCACACACACACATTTATCTATATATGTATATATATATAAATATATATATATATATATATATATATTATATATATATATATATATATATATATATATATAATATATAACGAAAGAGAGAGAGAGAGAGAGAGAGTATGGTTAAGAATAGCGGACGGGCTAACGGAGACACTTAGTGTTAAAATGGTACAGATGCACATAATACAAAGCAAATTTCGAAGTAACCGACCGATCTTTCCCGATTACCCATCATTTCCAAGTGAGTGCTAGCTCTGTATAATATATCTATGATTCTTAACAATAAGGCCTTATATTGCTATGTGTGGCTTTCATAGGCGAAACATACGATGAAAGTAGAGTAAATTTTGTTTATAAAATACCATTTTGACTGCAACTTTAAATTTGTTCACTGGTTCAATAAGCCTTGAGGCATATACTAAGTACTAAACGAGACTTCAAAAAACGTCATACAAAGTCTAAATAAAAGAATTTCACCAGGAAATTAAGTTTAAGTTCTGCAGGTTTAATACATTTTGAATTCCAGTCAAACTAAAGTGTTTAAGTGCTAATATAAATGTTACGTTGTTCTCTTCGTATATGTGTGTATATGTGTGTATATATGCGATTTACAACCTGTATGTTTAAACAACTTCCATTCACAGGTACCTGACACATCAACTTATATATGAAAATAAATTTTCAACTCTATAATTCAACTAGTTTTAATAGACGCAGTGCGTTGGCAATCCCATTTCACATATGACCGATGGCTGACCTTTAGTTGTTTCGATATTTTACATTTATTAATATTTAATCATTAATTACTGATACTTACGTTTATTTACTCATCTTTGTATTTTGATAGTTTTCCTTCTTCTTTAGTCTGTCTCTGCATTTGAACTTCTTTTTCTTTTTTCTTTTTTTGTCTTTGAATTTACATACCGGATGTCTGCTGAAATTACATTAAAATCTCATCGGAAGAGCAACAACTTTAGTTCATAATCTAAGCACAAATGCCTATTTAAGTAAATTTTGCATCCTCTTTCTTGATAATTAAATAGCAAAAGGAAAATCTTTCTGCAGTGTCTGAATAAGCCATCATGCGAAAATTTAATATGGAATTTTACCTTACATATATATATATATATATATATATATTAAACTATGGTTGCAGAACAAACAAATACAAGGTCATCCACATAACATTTCATATCTCGAACATTTAATCATAGAATATACATGTATACGGAAGATGAAACATAACTCATCAGTACAAGCATATAAGAAAATGCGAGAAAAATGTGTGAATACAGTTCATCACGGTTAAAAGTTAATACTTTAGCGATTAAGAAATATATTTTTTTAAAAAAACATTACAACACATAGAATAATAAATACGTAAAAATATAAAGTAATATATAAATATATAGATATATAAAAATATACAAAAATACATATATATATAGGAAGCATATAAATAAGTAATATATAATATATATAAGGTAAGATAAAAGTTCATTGTTTAGAAAAATTAAATGAGACAAATATAGCCGTCCTATTAAGGCATTTTGTTCCTGATAAGAAACAATCACTGTATTATTGATACTTTTGCTCTTTGAGCACTTCATATAGGCTGCATAATGAATAAGCACTGTCTAGGTTTTTCCACAAAGAATATTCCCATATCCTCGAATAATGCATACATGGAATCATTGATTCATCGAACCACGGAATTCATTAACAGGCTAAGATGGCGAGCCTATTTCTTTGATTTGAAAAATAATAAGAAGAGTGACAGCAGTTCTAATGAAGCCAACTTTCCCGGCGAGAAAAATAATTTTAACCTTAAAACCTATAGATATCCTCCGTCCAACCCAGCTCTTGCAAAGTTTGAACAGGACCTGATGAACTTAATTAAGCGTTTGAAATTTTCAAAATACACCAATCCCTTCCAGAAGCTGCTATCTCAGAAGATATCGCCCATGCCCTTATCTGAAAAGTAATTTTTAAGAAAAAAAAAGAAAAAAATTTCTAAACGATAAACTTTTCTCTTACCTTATATATTATATATTACTTATTTATATGCTTCCTATATATATGTATTTTTATATATTTTTATATATCTATATATTTGTATATTACTTTATATTTTTTCGTATTTATTATTCTGTGTTGTAATGTTTTTAAAAAAAATATATATATTTCTTAATCGCTAAAGTATTAACTTTTAACCGTGATGAACTGTATTCACACGTCTTTCTCGCATTTTCTTATATGCTTGTACTGATGAGTTATGTTTCATCGTCCGTGATGTTATACATGTATATTCTATGATTAAATGTTCGAGATATGAAATGTTACGTGGATGACCTTGTATTTGTTTGTTCTGCAACCACAGTTTAATATATTTGTCTCATTTAATTGAGCACTTCCATAGCAGTCCTATTAAACATTTTGTTCCTGATAAGAAACAATCACTGTATTATTGATATATATATATATATATATATATATATATATATGTATGTATGTGTGTGTGTGTGTCTGTGTGTGTATGTGTGCATGTATATATATCTGTGTGTGTGTGTGTGTGTGTGTGTGTGTGTGTATCTATCTGTCGACTACTAGAATGGCATTTTACGGCAGACTGCTGTACAGTGGCAGATAAAAAGTTGCAAGTTTTTATGACAGATGGTATAAAGCTTCCTCAAGAGCTCTAAAGAATCTTTGAAGTATTTCACCTTTAAAGAAGAAACCGTTAAGATGACCATAATATTATATTGTCTAAAAACAAAATTTCTTTACTTTTCTACTTTATTATTGCTTGTCTCTTTTCAAGTCACGATACTTCTTGACCGATCAACTCAAACGATATTTTATTTAGATGGAGGGTGACATTAGGGCTGGTGATGAGCATATAATCTTTATGAACGATTCTGACCAATCAATCTTTGGTAGTTTGTCTAGGACAAGTCATATGTTAATCGCCGCATATTTTACTAAATAATAAAGCAATCCTCTCGAGATGAGTGAACCGCGAAACAATTGTAAACCATTTGTGCATTTTCAAGTAGGTTTTCGATACAGCAATCTCCGTATTGCCATCTTTTTAATAACCTGAACATGCGTATGCGCTTAATAGGGTACACTTAAAGTTTGCTTCTCAGCCCCATAGTTGTGGGTTCATTCCCACTGCATGGAACATTGGGCGAGTTTCGTCTACTATAGTATTGGATCGACCAAAGGCTTCTGAGTGGATTAGGTAGCCGGAAACTGAAAGAAGCCTGTCGTATATGAGTGTGCGGCTTTGTGTATGTGTGTGTCCACCATCACCGTGTTACAACCGGTGTTGGTGCATTTAGGTAGGTTGTGAAGATTTATCTTTGTCAATCCACTGCCTTTTGCGTTTAACATTGCCATAAAAAATCCATTTTTCACCACCTGTAATGATTATTATTGAGAAACGGGCCATGTCTCTGCCTTGGAAGAAAACTTATGGCTGCGATCTTCCCTATGCTTTTTACAAGCACAAACACTCGGTTTGTTGACTTTCCTATCTTTTTCAAGGGGCGGAAGCTGGTGGAATGGGGTGTGTTGAGGTCAATTGCTAAAGCCTGAGTACTTTTAAGGAATGAGGATTGAATTCCACTAATTCACTTAGAGAATTTTGATCGAAGTCGGATGAGCTTCCTGAATTGAGCTGATCTCTCAGTGACAAACCTCCAGGAGGCAACTTTGGAAACTAATTTAGCATTTGCCGGTCAGTATTGACACCTTGGCTATAAACACTGCATATTTCCTTAGCTATTTCTGTGACGTTTTTTTCTCCATTCTTAAACTCACACAGAATAAAAATTACTAATATACATTTTCATTTCATCTATTTTCAGTGAGTGTAATTTAATATTAAACGATGATGCGCATGCTTTCACAGCCTAAATATGAACGACAGATGTGGCTCTTTTATAAACGGTAGTTTTCGTTTCAGTTTTCTGAATTTCGAAATGCGTCGTTAAAATTTACTTCCAAACAACGGAAATTATTTATGACTGGACCCAATAGACAGATAAACATCTATGTAAGATGCATGTAAGTACGTTTGCGATTTTCGCACACAAGCTCGAAACATATATGTCTTTATGCATATTTAATATACATACGTACATACAAGCATATATACACACATAGTACACACGCAGACTTACACACATACACGAACTAAAATAATGTAAAATGTAGCTTAAGCGAATGATATCGTTGAGACTATCTGTGAGCAGTATATTTCCTTTCCCTACATGACATTCTAATGCCTTCGATATTCAATATCTTTTACATATATATATATAATAAATGTATATTTGGTTGATTTATTTTTCATTTATTCTATGAATCTTCTGCATATTATATGTTGTTAGTAACAACCTGAATTCATTTGCTTTAGAAATTGAAATTCAATATACATTTTTGTATATTTTCAGAAACCCTTCAGTGTGTCAGTCTCCCGATTTTCTTTCAAATCTTATAGATCGACTTTTTGTAAATGGTGGCGTATCACCTCTCTCTCTCTCTCTCTCTTTTCGCTACCCCATCTCTTTCCTTCTCTCTCTCTCTCTTTTCGCTACCCCATCTCTTTCCTTCTCTCTCTCTCTTTATCTCTCTATATCTGTTTCTCTTATGTCCTTTCTCTATCTGTCTCTCTTCCTCCTCCCTCTCTCATCCTTTCTGCTTGCCCAACTCATAACTCATAAGTGCATCGAATGCAATACACTGTCAGGTTATTTTTAAATAACTCTTTCCAGGTTAGGAACACTATGTGTCCAAGGTGTTGTAGATTTTCCTGAGTGATTAAAATGTGTATAGTCAGAAGCATATTTTTTTCGGTGTAAGGTGATCAATCAAATGTCCATCTTCCAAGACATGATGGGGGGCGGTTATCTGTCGGTGTTTCCCTCCGTTACGCGATCGCAGTGCTGCCCAAGCTTAAGGGTTACATCTGCCTCTGATCTCGAATCTGGGTTCCCTTCTTATTCCGATCTTCCTAGTCTGTGACTTTTCTCAAAGCTCATATCTAGATCTCCTCTTCATATTGCAACATTCGTTTGCGTCCGTGCTGTGTTAGTCACTTCCAAGGTCATTCCACCGTCCCCTGTGTCCCGTGAGAGCACCAATATTAACATAGCGTGGAGGTGTTACTAAAGAATTTACCCGCTGCTAGGTTAGCACTAAGAACATTAAACCGGAATCTCTTAGAATGCAAATAAGCGACGTACTTAATCCTAACATTCCACTAATGATCATTATGAAAATATGTGTTTGGTCTTGTCGCTCCAGCAGACACAGATCATCATCACATTCATAAAATTTGCGCATAATAATAAAACCCAGTCTCTTGTGAGCCAACAAAAATGCTTCTATTTGATTGTTTACATACAACAAATAGTTATGGAATTTCACTCAGTTCATGCGCTCCATCTTTAAACGGCGTTCAGTTAATGTTATATTGGATTTTATATCTACAGAAAACGAGGGAATATCTAATACACTATTTCAATTTCTACATGTATTCTCAATCTGTTCGTCTGGAATTTGATATTCAACTAACATAGAGAAGAGACAAATTGTTAAGTATAAGTTTAAGGAAAACGTGTTTCAATTCACAACAGCGATGATACAGGAGCAGTTTACGAAGAATCGAAGAGTTGATGTTATTTTAGTACTAGCCAGATAATAAATATGGTTTAGGGTCAGTATATTTGTGAGTTGTAATTCTAAAAATACAATAAATGTTTCATATATATATATATACACATGATATATGCGTATACTTATCGTAATTCTTGGTACACAACAATCACTTCCATAAAATGTACACACTCTCATAGGTATAGTTTATTTATCATTTTGGACTATACATATAAATAGATTTATAGTATTTCGACTTTTTTCATTATTATTAGTAGTATTATTTTTATTTATTTATTATTATTATTATTACTGCTTCTAACATTTTTCAACTTCATATTAACAGCGATTAATACAATTAACGTATTATACGTTATATTCTATATTTCACTTATAAAACTTATAAAGTTTATACATGTACCTATGTCGTACATTATACATAGAATTTTACACAGGCATATGGATGTATATATGTGTGTATCTATCTGTATATGTACACATGTATATATATTATATATATATATATATATATATATATATATAATATATATATATATATATATATATATATATATATATATGTATATATATGCACATACTTTTTATTTCGTTGACTTGTTCCTTTTAAATGCATCAGTATACAATATATATATTTTGAAATAATATTCTTCTCTTATATAGGAAATTTTATAAATATGAATTATTTCTCGTATCTTTGATATACTTATTTTTCCGCACCTATCACTCCTTAATAATAAAAATACTTTTTACTTACATTTACTTTCATCACTACATTATATAAATAAGAAAATTATTTATAAAAATATCACTACGGATTTTTATCTCTTTTATGCATAACTAGATTCTCAATTTATATTGTAATTTGTTTTAGTATCTAACATAGTTAACATTAAAATATAGAAACGTGAAATTTTTCGAAAAGTCTTTCTTACGAATTTATCTTAGCTTTATCTGCCTTACATTGTTACCTTATTCAATCTCTCAAAAGCACTTATCACCGTATGTTCTTCTTCAATAAGCTTAACCACTGCAAATAGTTTCATTCTCAATTATGTAATATTAACAATGATTCTTCCCTTTTTAGTGGTTCCTCTTAGACTTATTTCACACAAACGAATATATTACATTTTAACTAATAATAAATATTTTTTACCATTATATTAACCTAATAATTATTCCATCACAATCATAAACCTTTTTATCGTTTGAAATTCAAGTAACGTATATAAAATTCTATTAACTACTCGTATTTCTTATTTAAGGAAGTTTTTTTAAAAATTTCTTTTAATATACATCATACATGGTTTTCATTATTTTCATTATATACCACCATTAATGTCAGTCAAATATAAATTTAAATATAGCTATGCTGTTCTATTGGACGCTTATTTATTTATATACATAGATATATATATATACACATATATACATATATATAGGAATATATACATGTATATATATATATACATGTATATATATATGTAATATATATATATATAATATATATATATATATATATATATATATATATATATATATATATACATATATATGTTTGAAAGTATAAGTGAAAAATGTTTAAGAAACATTCTCTCTATAAGAAGATAAGTAATTAAGTGTTATATATTCCATATAAAGCATTTACCATAAGAAGTAAAATATCATGTAAATATATGTATGTATATATATATATATATATATATATATATATATATATATATATCTATATATATATATATATATATATATATATATATATATACATACATATATTTACATGATTTTTACTTTTTATGGTAACTGCTTTATATGGAATATATAACACTTAATTACTTATCTTCTTATAGAGAGAATGTTTCTTAAACATTTTTCACTTATACTTTCAAACAGCCGTTAGCCGCCTCAGATATAGTTTATACACTACTAGACTCAACATTATCTTAGCATTTTTTATCTTTCATACGCATATTATGCACATCCGAATACGTTATGTGACACTCCATCTAGTTTTCTGTAACAATACAATATTCTTTGACGTATTCTTTTTGATGTATTCTTTTTTGGCATTGAGGAAAACAGTAATATGCAAATAATTTAATTATAATTATAATTGAATTAATTTCTAATTTTTACCATGTTATTTACATTTTCATATTACCATTCGAAACGATTGTAGGCATGGATTAAGTTATTTTAGGATTTCTAAATCATTCTCTTCCCCATCTTTAATTGTTTGCTGAGTTTCTATAGGATACGTGTTCTATAAGTGCTCATAACACACCTTATACTTGTAATATTTTCATATTCGAAAAAAATACAACAGTAAACTACCAATGTAATATGAAGAATCTTTATGAGAAATTGACATTTGGAACCCCCCAGAGTAAAGGAGGAAAAAACTCACCCTTTTCTCACACACATATATATATATATATATATATATATATATATATGTGTGGGGGGGTGTAATGTATATATGTATGATATATATATACATATATTTATATGTATATATATATATCCCTAAGGGTTACATTTTTGATTGGATTGATACTCTGTGAGTAGTAACTCTGTAGAAACTTGTATGCATTGTTCCTCTAATCCAAAAGTTACAGTCTTGTCACACATTGGTTCTACTTAAGAATTACGTTAAAGTTGCACATGTCTTACACATTAATGTACAATAGAAGATATTTCAGTTAAGAACAACTGAATCCAAATCGTCGACCGTCGGATATCCAGCACCAAAATATATACGCACACATGCAGGAACGCATGTAATTGTATTTTCCTCTTCATATATATATATAATATATATATATATATAGTTGTGCATGATCCTATTAGACTAATAAATTGTTTATTCTGGTTTCAGAATTGTTGTGGATATGTTTATTTACTATATCTAACTTGCTTTTACAATGATTTATCAGCTTGCATTTAGGTACGCAAAGGAAATTTAATTCATTTTTCATAAGGTAGGACCTAATCTTTACATAGCATTTTAAAGAAGTTTTACCCACAAATCAACGCAACTCAGAAGATATACAGTTAAATTACTTGAAATAAATTGTTCGACGAAATTATCTTTTGTGTTTTGTAAGACTGAGTTTCATGGATAGAAACCGTGCCTGTATGTGCCGACAAGATGCGTTTTAGAAAATGTGAAGCTGATCCATATTAGAAGTGGAGTCCTTTGTTCTAGTTTCCTAACTTTTGTAACACCTCATATCAACCAATGTTGACATGGGTTATTCTGATTTCTCATATAACTTTTTTTTTCATATTACAGATTATTTCCAATTAAGCTGGTGTATGTCTTGTGGAGTGAGGTCAAAGCAGCATAAATTGCATGAAATTATGAACTCAGTCACTAAGCTAAACGCGTGATGGGAGACAACGTCGAGGCTAAGGCATATGTGTTGAGTTTAAGTTGGTCAGGTTGTAGTTGATGTAGTTTTCGGTTGACTTCAACGGAGTTGCGGATATGTCCAGGAAAAGTAGAGAGTAAGGGCTTGAGGATCTGGGAGAGGAGCCAGACGATTTCATAGAGGGGTCTTTCGATACCGGAGACAATTGGTCCAATCTGTACATCAGCAATTGTTTTGTGGGTTTCGATGAGGTGGTAGAACGTTGGCAGTCTACTGTTCTTGGTGGTGAAGTTGCACAAATAATTGCATAACTCTCTTTTACTCTTTTACTCTCTTACTTGTTTCAGTCATTTGACTGTGGCCATGCTGGAGTAACGCCTTAAGACGAGCAAATCGAGCCTCCGGACTTATTCTTTCTAAGCCTAGTACTTATTCTATCGGTCTTTTTGCCGAACCGCTAAGTTACGGGGATGTAAACACACCAGCATCGGTTGTCAAGCGATGTTGAGGAGACAAACACAAACACACAAACATATACACACACGACGAGCAGGCAGAAACGTTAGCACGCCGGGTGAAATGCTTAGCGGTATTTCGTCGGCCGCTACGTTCTGAGTTCAAATTCCGCCGAGGTCGACTTTGCCTTTCATCATTTCGGGATCGATAAATTAAGTACCAGTTACGCACTGGGAGCGGTGTAATCGACTTAATCCGTTTGTCTGTCCTTGTTTGTCCTGTCTGTGTTTAGCCCCTTGTGGGTACTAGAGAAATAACAAACATACACACACATACTCACACACACACACACACACACACACACATATATATATATATATATGTATATATATATACATATATACGACGAGCTTCTTTCAGTTTACGTCTACCAAATCCACTCACAAGGCTGTAATCGGCCCGAGGCAGTGGGACTAAACCCGGAACCATGTGGTTCGTAAGCAAGCTACTTACTACACAGCCACTCCTGCGCCTATAGTAGAAGATTTATGCAACCATGCAACTCATCTGTCCAGTCATCAATGATGTGCAATAACTACAAAAATCTCCAAATCTTAAAGCTCAAAATATGTTTTCTTCCCTTTTACACATAATCAACAATCTTCTATTTATATACGTATGTGAGTGTGTATGTATATTGTATTTTATATCTGTGTGTATATAAGCGCAGGTGTGGCTATGTGGTAAAAAAACTTGCTTGTCAACAACATGGTTTCGGGTTCAATCCCCCTGCGTGACATCTTGGGCAGGTGACTACTATTATGGCTTTGGACACATCAAGATTTTGTTAGTAGATTTGGTAGACAGTTACTGAAAGGAACCCGTCGCAATATATATATAAATATATATATATATATATATATTAATCAATTTAGGGTAGCACAAAATTCAGTAAAAATTTATCGCTACCAGCGGCCTAATGGAAAAGAGAAAATAGTCAAAGACTAAATATGTATAAATATAACATTTAGGAATGGCCTGAACAGGCATTCGTCCACCAGAAAGAGCAGCCATAACTCCAACCGCCAAGTAGTGTAATTCGGAAATAAGGTGAAAATTTAAAAACATTTACCCTAATTCATCTTTTATACGATGCATCGTTTCGGTGTCTTTAATGATAGACCAGCTTAATTAAATTAAATTAAGCTGGTCTACCATAGGTCACACTTCATCAGTAAAAGAAACCTGGGAGAGACGGATATACACGAGGCTACTGTATCAATGCCTCGGAATATCTGTCTTAAAATTTTCAAGACCAACGCATTCGCGCCAAACTTATCGGCAGCAAATATAAACTGCCGATTCAATCTCAGAATTAGTCAGAAATTATCAATTAATCAATTTAGGGTAGCACAAAATTCAGTAAAAATTTATCGCTACCAGCGGCCTAATGGAAAAGAGAAAATAGTCAAAGACTAAATATGTATAAATATAACAATTTAGGAATGGCCTGAACAGGCCATTCGTCCACCAGAAAGAGCAGCCATAACTCCAACCGCCAAGTAGTGTAATTCGGAAATAAGGTGAAAATTTAAAAACATTTACCCTAATTCATCTTTTATACGATGCATCGTTTCGGTGTCTTTAATGATAGACAGCTTAATTAAATTAAATTAAGCTGGTCTACATAGGTCACACTTCATCAGTAAAAGAAACCTGGGAGAGACGGATATACACGAGGCTACTGTATCAATGCCTCGGGAATATCTGTCTTAAAATTTTCAAGACCAACGCATTCGCGCCAAACTTATCGGCAGCAAATATAAACTGCCGATTCAATCTCAGAATTAGTCAGAAAATTATCAATTAATCAATTTAGGGTAGCACAAAATTCAGTAAAAATTTATCGCTACCATCGGCCTAATGGAAAAGAGAAAATAGTCAAGACTAAATATGTATAAATATAACAATTTAGGAATGGCCTGAACAGGCCATGGCCTGTTCAGGCCATTCCTAAATTGTTATATATATATATATACACACACATATACATATACATATATGCATACATAAGTATATATATTTATGTATGTGTGTGTTTGTGTCTGAGCCTCTCTGCCACCGGCGCTTGACAACCAGATTTGGTGTGTGTGCATCCCTGCAACTTAGCAGTTCGGTAAACGGAACCGAATAGAAGAAGTATCAAGCTTAATATATAAGTACTGGGGTTGATTCCTTCGATTAAAAATTCAAGATGGTGTTCCACCATGGCTGCAGTCTGATAACTGAAACAAGTAAAAGATAAAAGCCAGAAGATATGTATTGTGTATATAATTTTAGATTTGTACGTTTTGTCGATGGATATTTGAGTGATTGGATTCATCGACAGATTAACGGTTAGTTGCTTGGGTGTGTTGATTAAAATAATTTAGCATGTAAATGTATGCATTTGTTCATTCATTCTTTGTATCTTGTTATATCTATTTGTGGATGAATTTATGTATATGTGTTTGAATACACATATAAATGTAAGGTCGTATGTAAATATTTGTGTGTGAATGCGTAAATGTGTCAGTGGGCGTAGATGTGGGTGCGTATATATATCAGTACCTATGTGTAAGTATGATGGGCATATACATGTGTGTGCTTTATGTGTGCATGTGTGTGTATGTAGTTTGGTGTATATATGCACACACGCGTTTATAAGTATATGTACATGTGTGTACGTATTCCTTGTGTATGCGAATGTGTGTGTGTATATATGTGATGACACTATAATATATGTCGTCATCATCATCATCATCATCTTCATCATAATAGACTTACATATCCATATGTGTGTGCAGTTATGTACACGTAGTAATGCAAATTTGCTTGTGCGTGTGTGTGTGTGTGTAAGATTTTATACTTGAATGAACTGATATTATTTCGATTTTAAGTTTAAGATGACAATCTTTTATAGTATGCTATTCTACTCCCATCGATATCGTTTTAGACAAATTGGAAAAATGACATTCTAGAATGAAAAAAAAAAAAAAAAATACAGAAATTGCATTTCAGTTCTAATTTTGTTTGATAAATTTCCTATATAACAAGCATTTCTAATGCTATAAGTTCACTGTGCTATAAGTTATATCATTCTTTATTTGCTAGAGAAACAAACATTGAAAAGATTTTGTACAATTTTTGAAGCCCTTCATATTGTCAATATCGTTTTTCTTTCAGATCTTAAAGATCACAACGCTATGTTAGCTTTATGACAGACATCACTCAAGGTATTACACTTTCATTCAACTTGTTAGCGAACATGAATGCAATTTCTCAATTACACTTTTTTTGGCAATATTTTACTAATTATATTTTTTGTTTGTTTCAAATAAACAAAATATATCTCTGTTCCTTTCTCGGGAGCATCTTAGAGTATCGATCCTTTGATGGTCGATTTTGTTCCTGAACTTTAATGGCTTAGATCAAACAGGCTGTATCTTGTTTTATTTTGTTATGAGTTGCATGCGCCACAGTATTCTTTTATAGGGATAGAAATATGTTATTCGATTAAAAAGACAACTTGATTGTCTTCATTTTATGAAATCGGGAATTAGAAATCAGACGGTAAAAGTGTAAATAAAATCTCATAGTGCACTAGTTTGCTGCCTTACGAATTCTCTTTCTAATGCCTTAGTCAGAAACATGTGAAACAAAAAATAAATATAATATTGATTCAGTGGACACTCATCTCAGATGTTAATGAAATAAGACGATATAATTTCTATAATCAGTACAAGGTTTGATTTTCGCTCTCTTTCAGAAATGCATGAACGTAATTATTTTTATTCTACATCATATCAGGGATATTTTTTTACTCATCGGTATGTCGATTAGAAAAATACTCTGAATTACCGCTACTTGTCTGTTACAAATAACATAAACTCTATCTAATTTTCTGTTCACAGTAAGTTGAGAAACAAAACAGAACGTAGAACATTATCCATATACGGCTTCGATATTTGAAGCTTTTAATATTTGTACTTGAATAAGTTATTCTAACAACGTTTTGATGACGACGACGACGACGATGATGATGATGTTGATGATGGTGATAATTATTATTATTATTATTATTATTATTATTATTATTATTATTATTATTATTATTACTATTATTATTATATTATTATTATTATTATTATAATTATTATTGTTATTATTATTATTGTTGTTGTTGTTGTTATTATTATTATTATTATTATTATTATTATTATCATTATTATTATCATTATTATTATCATTATTATTATCATTATTATTATTATTAACATATATAGAAGAGTGCCATTCTTATCAAATGAACAATATTTCGACATCTTGTAAGTCTTCCATAGGTTCAAAAATAAACATTTCAATCTACTTCATTTTGGTAATATTTATAGGATGGAGGTTACTCCTCCATAAAATATAGAAGCAAATAAAGAAGAGTGTTATTGTTATGAAATGAACAATATTTGACAAGTTTATTTTTGTACCTGTAGAAGACACACGAGATGTCGAAATACAGTTCATTTGATAACAATCGCACTCTTCTTTATTATTATCATCATCATCATCATCATCATCATTATTATTATTATTATTATTATTCTATGTTTGACTTTTGCTTTATATTTGTACAAGTTGGCTGCAAGTCTCACTCAGAGACCTCAAGAGACAACAGGTTGAAACTTCATGTTGTTGTTATGCCTAGTGTGCCATATATTGGGGGGGGGAGTTTTTGGTGTTGTACTAATGAATGTCTAAAAAAAAGATTTTTTTTTTCTTTAAACCGAAAATTATGTTTGTTTTAAACCTTGAGATTACATAGAAAGTATTTTGCGTAGGATATGAGCAGTTCCCATGAGCACTATCTTTTGAATTTCTGCCATTTTGGGTTTCCTGGTATCTGAGTTAGGTAGCTATCAGCCCCTTTTGCTATCATTCCCAGGGCACCTATGACAACAGGTACTGTTTTAGTCTTCAGCTTCCACATTTTGCTGATTTCTATTTCAAGATCTTTATATTTGCTCAGTTTTTGGTAGGTATTGACAGATACGTTTATATCGATTGGGACAATCATATCAATGAGGAGGCATGTTCTTTGTTTGAAGTCTTTCAATATGATATCTGGCCTATTTGCATCTATCTTTCTGTCAGTTTGAATGGTGAAGTTCCAGAAGAGTAAGATATAGTCATTTTCAAGCACTGGGAGTGGTTTGTGTTCCCACCAGTTTTTTTTAATGGGGCAAATCCAGGTTTTTGCAGATTACCCAGTGAATATATTGTTGTTATTATTATTATTATTATTATTATTATTATTATTATTATTATTATTATTATTATTATTATCATTGTTGTTATTATTATTATTATTATTATTTAAGGCGGCGAGCTGGCAGAAACATTAGCACGCCGGGCGAATTGCGTAGCCGTATTTCGTCTGCCGTTATGCTCTGAGTTCAAATTCCGCTGAGGTCGACTTTGCCTTTCATCCTTTCGGGGTCGATAAATTAAGTACCAGTTACGCACTGGAGTTGATATAATCGACTTAATCCGTTTTTCTGTCCGTGTTTGTCCTCTCTGTGTTTAGCCCCTTGTGGGTAATAAAGAAATAGGTATTTTACCCATCGCTATCCTCTAAGTTCAAATTCCGCCAAGGTCGACTTTACCTTTCATCCTTTTGGGGTCGATAAAATAAGTACCAGTTGAACATTTGGGTCGATGTAATCGACTCATCCCCTATAGTCTATCCAGGCCATTGACAAGTTTTTGTATCGTTTCTGACAATCTTACAAGATCATCATATTGATGAGTAGCTGACCTTTACAACCATACGACCCACATTTACATCATTTTTGCTCATTAGGGAATAAGCCACTTTCTATTAAAAAAAATATAGGTATATTCAGTCAAGACAGATGTCTGCGTTTTATACATTGTTGTTAAGCAAGTTATGGGTCGATAATTTTTTGGTTCATTTGTTTCTTCATTTTTTGGAAGTAGGAATGTTAAACCATTAACTAGCCAAGAGGGAAACATACTAGATTGTTGCTAGACATTGTTGTAAAGTTTTGTTTGCAGTTCATGACTCTGGGAAAGCATTCAACCAGACGTTAGGAATTTTATCCTTCCTTGGAGACTTCCATTTGCTTGACTTCCTGAGAGCAGATCTTATATCGTCTATCTTGATATACCTCCCACTTTTACTCTTCTAAGGCGTCTAAGTCATTCTATCAATCCAAGGGGCCCTTTATTTGTGCGTTTTTTCTTCTGCCCAAATTTATCATCATCATCATTATAATAATAATTATTGTTACTATTATTATTATTATCATTATGATTATTATTATTATTATTATTATTATGAATAGTAGTACTAGTAGTAGTAGTCGTAGTACTAGTAGTCGTTGTAGTAGTAGTAGTAGTAGTAGTAGTAGTAGTAGTAGTAGTAGTAGTAGTAGTATCATTCTTTACTTTTAATCTGCACGTTTGTTACAATCGCTTGAGATAGGGCGAGTGAAGGATAAGTGATGTTACAGTACGACTGAAAGCCTGGGGTGGGGAAGTGACAGGGAAGTAGCTAAATATGTTTACGTTAAGCAGCACAGACATTTAAATCGATAGGGTTTTTCTAAAGATGTAAATGGTACTTGTCAGTACAACCTTTTGGATTTCTCTGAGACATAGTTCTTTTGGGATGTATCTAGATGTTTCTGGCATCCCTTTTTTTTTAAATCATACCTTGGGCATCTACAATAATAGGAACATTTCTCGTTTTAAGATGCCACAACTTTTGTATTTTAATTTCCAGGTCGTTATAATTTCTTAATTTGTCAATTTCCTTTACAGATATATGCTTATCAGTTAGTAGTTTGGGTGATGCATGTTGTTATATGTTAGTAGCTCCAGGCGTTGGAGCACTGTATGTTTCTAGTTAATGATGTAAAAATTGTATTGGACTACTGGACGTGCGAGGGTATGAATGGTTTCGATGCAATTTTTGGAGTTCTGTTTTTAACATGAGTCTTATTCTGCTGTAGTACTCCCTTCTTACTTTCTCATTTATGGTAGCATTTCGTATATCATTTCTTTTATTTATCCCCAGGTATTTATGACTTTCTTGTCGGTCAGGTTTCCTGATGATTGTGTCGGTATCTAATTTAATGGAAGTTGTTTGAGATTGCCTCTAACAAAAAGTTCCTTTAACGCACTTATCGTGGCCAGATTCATCCCAATGTCATTGCTAAATTCTTTAACAGTTGTTAGCAGCCCTACTAGCTAGCTCTTAGTTATTTCCAGCAAACAGCTTCACAACGTCCATATAAAACAAATGGTTTACTGTAGTATTATAAACTTTATACCTATACCAGGTGTTACTCAGTGCGTTTGAGGGTGGGGTCAGTGGCATGCAAAAGAGAAATGGGGAGAGGGATTCACGCGATATAAACAAGAACACCTTTTCCCACCGTGCAATAAGTTTGCTATCGCTTTCTGCCATTCTTTTATTCACTGATGTGTAAGTGAAGTAAAACCTAGATTCTTGTTTTGGACAAACAAATTCAAATACACTGTGTACTATCTAGAATATAGATTTCAAAACTAAATTGACTGATAAAAAATTGCAATGGCATTTGTCGTAGTATGAAGTAAGTGTCAAATGCGGATCCAACAATTTTATATTTCTAATCATGCATAAGTTACTCTTGTTATGTACACAATAAATTAACCATTTTGACATTAGATGATGTGATCATGAATACAGCCCTGGCCCGACTAGGAAGCTGTTGTACACAGATCTGTTTCATACAGTCTAAGCAAATTTTAAACAATAACAACAGTAATATCAAGACTTACTTATATAACTTTCGTCCCTTATCTCGCTGTCAAATACGAAGATGGATTATTAAATCATATATATTATTTTCTCAAATAGAGTGCAGTGCATTTGAAGGATGACAAGTAATTATTTAGCCAACTTTGGCTCTTTTTAAAGAGAAACAATTGACAAAATAAAGAGTAAGAAATACATGTTAACCGTTTTTATTTTGTATCTAATCGATGTGAAAGTATACCTTACAATCCTACGAGGATGGGCAAAATGGTTCATAGGCTGATTGTGAAGCCATGATGCTTCAGCTGTAAGGGCCTGCATGCATTAATTTCAGCCCTTCTCTTTGAAATCTGCATTGTTTCTTTCCAGGTAAACATATATCTGATTGTTCACAGAAGACTTGAAATGTCTTCAAAAATATAGAATTTTTTGAAAATGGACATAATTTAGCATCATGGGGTTACCAAGTAGTGGTTTAGCCCCCCCCCCACACACACACACACTCCCATCCAAGAAAACTTCTGTTGACATGGTTGCTACATTTGGGGATGACGCTCCAACTTCTAACTTTATCAACAGTGCAAAAGTAGGAGACTGAGTATAAGACGAGAAGGGAGAGTACTGAAGATGACCCAAGCTCTGGCCATTTTGCAACTGCCGCCATAGTGAAAAGCATTGATAGTTTTCACCACATGCTGATGACAGGCAACTGACTATCACTCAAATAGCCAATCCTATACGCATATCCCGTGAGTTAAGAATATTCTGCATAATGAACTTGGCATGACGAAGATTTCAGCTTAGTGGGTAGCTTGGTGGGTGCCCCTTCTCACAACTGATCGAAAACGCACTAGGCTTATCACATCACAGGAAAATCTAATCGACAATGAGTGTTAGCTTCATCACTTTGAGCCAGGGACAGAGACAATCCATGCAGTAGGAACACCCACCTCACCAGCAAGTAAGGTGGTCCCCTCCGATTTGGGGATTCAAAAGACATTGTGTTTATTGGCTATTATCAAAAGGGCCACGCCATTAATAGAGAGTACTATGTCAACTTGCTGAGGCAGTTACGAAAGCCTATCAACATCAGTCATCCAGGAAAACTGACAATAGTCCAGTACACAATTTCTTAGTTTCAATGGCTGCTGTGCATGACAGTGGCTTTGAACTGGTTGATTGTCGTACCTATTCCCTTAATTTGGCCCCATCTGACTATTATCAGTTCCCCAACATGAAAAAGCCCTTGGCTGGAAACCAGTATCGCAATTATGATGACGTCATATCTGCCAATGATGACTTTTTGACCAACAGGATGAAGCTTCTGCACCAATAGCATCTATGAACAGCAGCACCGATAGAAGAAGTGCACGGACTTTGTTGAAAAATAAACCACATTTGGTTACATTCCATGAGAGTATGTTGGTCAGCCTATGAACTATTCAGCCAAGCTACGTATATGTTTTCTTCCACCCCACTGTGACCCAATGTCTTCGAACTGCTAGTGGGCGTTGCAATAAAATGAGAGGATTATATCAAACAGACAGATACGTGACTAAATAGAAACGAAATATAACAAAGGAAACTATAGATTCTTTTCCGCAATCAGATAAAATCTGAAAGATATTTCTTGAATTGGAAGTTTTTCTCGCTTTAAAAAAATACAGTAGTTGTAAAAAAAACTAGGGAAAAATTAATTGCCAATTTGAAAGAGAGAATTATCTTAGAACTGAAATGATCAAGAAACATTTCACAGAAATGAGATGATAAATACATAAGCCTAGTTTGATATTAAATATTGGACAGCCATTTGTAGAAATTATATGTATTTACACTTCATACTAAATATACACCATTATTTAATTTCATCCTTCTTGGCATCAAACTTAAATCCTATTATAATGAGGTTTACCTTTCATTTCTACTAGGTCGAGCAATAATCAGTTTTTTGTTATTCTACAATATGTTATCTTTAGTGTATTTTCTTTACTTTTTCCTGCTAAATACATTACACTTTTTAACGCTACCCATCTTCGTACTGTATCTAAATTCTACCCAAGTTTACTATATGTTCGTTTCACCTTTGTTGGATAATTCCCTGTAATTGTATATTGTTCAGCTCAATGCTATCGACTCTATCACTGTCTTAAAAAAATTTATCTAACAGCAATGTAACTAATCAATACAGTCTTTGTGTTGAGGTTTCTTTTTCATCATTCTCTATGATATATACTACAGAAATGTAATCTAGAGAAAAATAATATCTTCAATATCACGGTAACAATTTTCGTTGCAATGCTATTCAACAAACAATGGCCAAGACGATAAAATATCCGTCCTGTTTGTGAATCACAATTTCCTTTTCCATTGCTTTACGATTCCCTCTGAAATACTTCCTCCTGTGTAAAATCAATTGCCTGATATTCATGATATTTGTCGTCACTTCATATAGGAAGTTTGTGCCTGTTCAAAATAAAATGATAAACGCTTTTGGTGTATATGTTGAAGGCCGGTTTTGAAATCCGGTTTCCGATACCGCAGCTGGACGGGACGCTAGTCCATCGCAGCGTTACTCATTTTTTCCAGGTGAGTGGACTGGAGCAACGTGAAATGAAGTGTTTTGTTCAAGAACATAGCGCGTCGCCCGGTCCAGGAATCGAAACCACAATCTTACGATCATGATGCTGACAGCCTAGCCACTAAGCCAGAGGCATCCACGTTTATATAATCATTGGCATATAATGATATATTGCCCCAAAATATACCTGAAACAACAAATATTCTTGCGTGTATACAAAGGTTGTTTCGAAAGAAATTTGAAGTGAATAGATGAATGTCAATATTTACTTGACATAATAAGCATTACCGATTTACTCTTTACTCTTTACTCTTTTACTCTTTTACTTGTTTCAGTCCTTTGATTGTGGCCATACTGGAGCACGGCATTTAGTCGAGCAAATCGACCCCAGGACTTATTCTCAATAAGCCAAGTACTTATTCTATCGGTCACTTTTTCCCGAACCGCTAAGTTACGGGGACGTAAACACACCAGCATCGGTTGTCAAGCGATGTTGGGGGGACAAACACAGACACACAAACACACACTCACACACACACACGCACACACACACACACGCACATATATATATATATATATATATATATATACATATATATATATATACACATATATATATACGACGGGCTTCTTTCAGTTTCCGTCTACCAAATCCACTCATAGGGCTTTGGTCGACCCGAGGCTATAGTTCAAGTCACTTGCTCAAAGTTCCACACAGTGGGACTGAACCCGGAACCATGTGGTTCGTATGGAAGCTACTTACCACACAGCCACTTACTAACAACAATAAGACGAAGAAATCCTGGCATGATGAGTCTAACATTTTAGCATCTAATGAATCCATAAAACCGAAAAGAGGAAATAAACATAATAATGCTTTCTACTGTAGGCAAAAGGCCTGAAATTTTGGAAGGCGGGTAGTCGATTACACCGACTCCTATATTTGACTAGTACTTATCGACTCCAAAATGTTTAAAGGCAAAGTCGACTTCGGCGATATTTGAACTCAGAGAGAAAACACTGAATATTTGCTCCTTAGCATTTTCCTCGGTGTGCTAATGATTCTGCCAACTATCTGACAATATCACATTATATTTCTTAGAAACAAAGAAGTAAAGTTAATCTCTTCAAAATCTTGACACTTGATTGGTAAATATCCCTCACCTCACAGGCTACAATCTTAAAAACGATAGTATAAATGTAGAAAACGTTGGAAGGCTAGCCCAGTTAAGAAACTCGCTTCGCAAGCACTTAGTTTTGGGTGGACCCATACATGGTGCAGCCATAGGCAATTGTTTTCTATATAGCCTCAGCAGACCAATGCATTGTGAGGAAATCCGGTTCATAGAGACTGTGGTTAAAGTGTGACGCTTACGATCGCGGGATCGTGGTTTCAACACCTGCATATGCGGTGTTCTAAACTAAAATACTTCGTGTCATGTCAATCGTCGATCACTTTGATTTGTTGGATAGGATAAGCTAATGTACAGCACATACATTCAAGCATTTTAAACAAATCATATATGTAGCTTGTTTAGCAAGAAATTGCAGAACGCTCTATATGTGTGTGTGTGTGTGTGCTGGTGTATGTGAGTTTGTTTGTGTGTGTGTGTGTGGTGTGTGTGTGTGTGTGTGTGTGCGTGTGTGTGTGCACGTGCACGTGTCGTTTTGACTGTGCGATAGCGTTAGCGCTTGACATTCCGTTTGGTTTCTTTACATTACCCGTAAATTTTTCGATAGAAAAAAGTATGAGACTTAAAAGCTAGTATTTGAACCAATTCATTCGGATAAACCCATCTAGATGGTGATATAGACGGGTTGCAGTCCAATGAATGAAGCGAGAAAAACATACAAGTTATGTATAAAATATAAGAATGCTGGGCATCGTCATGAATGAAATCCATTAGTTCATGAGTCACTTGGATGAGGACTCACAAAAGTAAGAACAACAGAAAACTCATAGGTTTCAGGTTAATGTGTGTTCAAAGACTCATCTCATTCGAACCTCAAATGCTTACGCCATTGTAATACTTTCCGGAAAGCTACGCAGACATTTGTTGGAAAGAAGTTGTACTCCAATGAAAACACATAACATCATATATACGTTCGAACCTGTCAGGAACATATTGATGAATAATATTCATGGCATCGTTTTAATATTCACCGTTCATTTCGTCCATGGCGATTTATTATAGATTGCCAAATATCTGCAAGCGTCAGCAAATAGTTTGTTTCCTGAACAAGAGCCACAAAGTCTTGTTAGGCACTCTCGTTCACAGTGCCTTTGACTTACGAGACACAATGATATCAAAGCAATTTTTCACAATATCCTTATACTCGTCGATCGAGTGTTACGAACACATACGTCTTTAAGAAATTGTTCTCCGGTGACAAAACTCGACATTGATTATCATATTCACGGTCAAATCTGTTGGGAACCTATCGGAAATGAATATGAGTGATTGTTTTGATTCTTGCTGTACACCCTATAAATGACGATTTATTATATATATATTCTACATCATTCATGTAGAAGACGTGTATTTATATCGAAGATGGGGTGAAAACCTAAACTAAGTCATGAACAATTTAAACTCAGATATGAATTAACAAATACAAATGCCGAAGTTGTGTATCATATGATTTTGTCTCTTTACAATCTGTAGCGTATCTTCTTAACATTTAGCCAGCATAAGGCGCCGAATTAGTGAAGTAGGAATCCCATTAATAGCAATAGTTTTGCCTCATTTAATGAATTAGCAATGATTGAGATGAATCCTTATCGAATAATTACAATTGAAAAAATACTTTATTACATTGTTAAGAGTTATTAATCAATTCAGGTTACACTGTTGCAATCTAAAGCACACACGCACACACATATGCATATACATGCACACACATGGACGCACATACATGCACGCGCATACATGCACACACTGTATGTCTAGTTAGACAAAATGTTGTAGGATGGAAAAAGGAAGAAATGAGATTTCAGGGAATTTGAAGTGGTATGTATGTATGTATATGTATGTATATATATATATATATATGTGTGTGTGTGTGTATATACATATGTATATATATATATATATGTATATATATATATATATATATATATATATATATATATAATATATATATATAAATTATATAATATATAATATATATTTATATATATTTATTTATAAATATGTATACATATATATGTCTGTTTGCGCGCGGGTGAGTGTATAGATAGAGAGATAGAGAGATAGATAGATAGATGATCTGACGTAAACTATTTATAAGGGAAAATGTTCTTTGAGCAATTCAGTTACCATAGGAATATGCTAATAGAAAACAATCATCTTGAGAGCTGTAAACAGAGATGATATAATGTATGCTTATGAATGTTATGCATACGTATACATAACTACACTCACGCACTCACACACACACACACACACACACACACACACACACACATATAGTTGAAATTTACAGAAAAGCAAAAGACAAGGACAGGTGTATAAACAACGAGCAGGTGTATTAGTTTCACGCTTGTGAAGGCGAGAAAGTCTTTAACGTTTCGAGTCTACGCGCTTCAACAGGAAGGAACACGAGGATATAAACAGAGAGAGAATAAAAAATTATGGATTTAGCGGTTAGTCTGTGTATATATAGTTGAAATTTATAGAAAAATCAAAGACGAAGACAAGCGTATCAACAAGACAGTTCGAACACAGACATATGTTGTAGTGAATGACAAATACAGCGGAAATAGCGCGAGAACGGGGTGTCATTGCCGAGTCTGATGTCTCGGAGGTACTCCGCGAACCGGTCAACCAAGCGGCGTCCGTTTGATCAAGGTAGGATGAAGTAACGAGAATCTCAAAGTTATGGTTGTCACTGCAGGGCCTGCGCAGACGGTGGAATTGGGAGTAGGGGGATGGAGAGCTTGGTATGAGTAGGAGAATTTAAAGTAGGAATGTGAGTCGGTGTGTTTGTAGTGGATGGAGGTAGTGAGCGGGGTGGTGTATACTGAGAGAAATGTCTCTATTTGTCATTCACTACAACATATGTCTGTGTTCGAACTGTCTACTTGTTCATACGTTTGTCTTTGTCTTTTATTTTTCTACACACACACACAACACACA
>NC_043011.1:27955346-27962846 GCF_006345805.1 Octopus sinensis | reverse complement strand
TCTCAAAACAACTGTGTGTGTAAGTGTTTGTGTATGTATTTATATGAACATGCATATATATATATATATATATATATATATATATATATATATATATATATATATATGTGTGTGTGTGTGTGTGTGTGTGTGTGTGTATATGTATATATATATATATATATACGTATATATATATATATATATATATTATATATATATATATCTATATATATATATATATATATATACATACATATATAATTATCTATATATATGTGTATTAGTTTGTATATAAATGAACGAATATATTTATATACATGCACACACAAATCCACATTTATACATATATACATATACATACATATATACATATATATATATATATACGTTTCTTTAAATGCGTGTATACACATACACAAACTCAGACATGCGCATACGCACATACGCACAAACACACGCATATATTCATTTTCGTCCTCTTGTAACCAAGAAACTTAACCTTTCCAATTACCGCCAGAATTATCCGTCAGGGCTAAATATATACGTCACCTTCGCAATCATTTTTGGTATTAAAAAATTGTGTCCGTTTTAATATTATACACCGATACATAAATACATACATTCACATATACACCTCTCTCTCTCACAAACAAACATATAGCTTGACGTCACTGTTTACCATATAACTGATGAGATGAGATTCTGATATAAATTGTAAATCTGAATCTATTTCTGTCTTGGACGACAGGGAATAAAACTGCATTGTAAATCTATTTATATTTGACATCATTCTTAAAAGAACCCCCTAAAGAAATATTGTATTTACGTCGCATATGCGCTTTTATGAGTGTCGTATTGGGTTTGGTTCAAAAGCACATTTAATCTCTACCTCACATACCGATTATGTATATATATATATATATATACATACATACATATCTAACATATATATATATACACATATAGAGGGATACATACATACATATAGCGTTCTTTTAAGATAGTTTGTTAATTTGTTTACAATTTGCTTTTTCATCTTTAATCTTTTAATATATTTTTAAGTAATAATGAATAATTAATTTATTAGGTCTTTATTATACGTGCATATATATTTATTGATAGAGATAATTTTAGATCTTAATTCTTATACTTATATACATTTATATATATTCATTGATAATTTAGTTATTATTCAGATATTGTATAATTATTTGACTTAAAATTAAATTTAATATGAATAGTGATTTTTTTTTGTTAATTATTTAGGTAATTAGATATTGACTATAACTGAGATTAGA
Source organism: Octopus sinensis (assembly GCF_006345805.1). Lineage (NCBI taxonomy): Eukaryota > Metazoa > Mollusca > Cephalopoda > Octopoda > Octopodidae > Octopus > Octopus sinensis. Next base: position 27,961,569 of record NC_043011.1, on the reverse strand, counting down.
TTATTTGTGGGTTTATTATGTTTTTTTAAAGCCATATTATATCTGAATAGATAAATACATTTTCTATCTATTCTTACCTTAAAAATTAATACTTAAAAATTTATATTTAACATTATAATCGATTGTATGACATAATCATAATCGTTAAAGTTTCTAGTTTGGTAATAGAGTTTTTTTATAAGAAAAATTATTATTTTATTTATTTCTTAAAAAATATTGTTTAAATATTTTTGATTATTTATTTAAATATTATCATTAACCTGAAGATTGACTATAACCATAATTCGAATTATTAATTGAATTTAAATTATTATTATTCAAATTAGGTTATGGGCATGAAACGATCGTGATGGTTTTACTTTTTATCTTATATTAAACTTTTCAATACGTTTTGATAGTTATATATATTTTAAAAAATTAAATAAATATATAATAAAAAAAATAAAAAATAAAAAATAAAAATAAAAATAAAAATTATAATAAAAATAAAAATATTAATAATATATATATATATATTATATATATATATAATATATATATATATATATAAATTTTATAAGTATAAATTAATAATTTAAAAAAAAATTGATTTTAGCTTTAAATTTAAATAATTTAAATTTTGAATTTTATATTTTATATATTTTGTATATTATATTAATTAATTTATTTCTATGTTTTGGTTTATGTTTTTCACTGTTTGATTTGCCTAATAGTAGTTTTATCTCTAATTTAATATATATATATACGAGCAAAATGCCACCCGTCAAATGGACGGTGCTGGGTTGCCAAACACTTAAACCAATTTTTTTCAAAACAACTTGTCCGATCGTCCCATAGGCCTCCCCTTTAAGAAACACTGATTTAACCTAAATTTGAGACACCAGCAAATGAAGAAATAACGGTAGACGTTTTTCTATTCCAAAGAAAAACGATTTTATTCACACAAATATGCAACCGAAGTGTTTAAAGTACCTGTAATGATAAGGCTGTTGACTGGGAGAACACAAATATGGTTTAAACAGTAAGCTTGGCAGGAAAGGTTTATTTCAATAAAATTTTTGATTTTGTTAAACGAAGTTAAGGCAAAAAAAAATTCTTGAGAAACCAAATAGTCTTTCCTTTCTTCGTGCCAAGTTTGAAGAAAATATCTCTTGTGCATCTTACGTTTTTGGTCTCTTAAATATACTGCATTTTGTGGCATTATTTCAAGCCAGCTGGCTTTTTTTGCGCAAAATGCACGAGAAGTTTTCTCGCGTACGCGTAGTATCGATCGCAACAGCTGATGTACTTGCGCGTACAAGTGCACGTTCCCATGGCTTTATCAATTGCATTCCCACCTGGGATCGATTTTTGTAATTTCTTCAAGACTTATACACGCCCTGATACCGTCGGTATCTGCATATCAAATTTGAGCGCAATCGGATAGAGATTGAGATCCTAGAAGACACAGACAGACAGGCAGAACGGGTTTTATATAATACTAGCAGTATCGCCCGGCATTGCTCGGGTTTGTAAGAGAAATAACTATATAAGCATTTTTAGTGAGTTACAGCAAAAAAATAGCAAAAAAATGCATTAAAAATGGAAAAAAAATTATGGTAATTTTTTTTTAATCGTTGACTCATCGTAGACATTTTTAGAGAGTTACTTCCCTTATATAATAGCGACAAAATGCATTAAAATGGAAAAAAATGATGGTAATTTTTTTTAAAATCATAGACTCATCGTAGACGCGCGCTAATACCCAGAAGGGCTCGATATGAATCACGACTATAAGATACCCGGTTTTGGTTAAACTGCACCGCAAAATGTGGGAGTAGTTAGGAATCTAAATCGTAGGAGACAGACACACAACTTCACTTTTATATATAAAGATTTGTGCAACAACTAAAACATTCGGTTGTGCAAATTGTTTGTAATTGCCGTTTTTGTGGATCTGTTTCAGCTTTTTTAGCGATTTCTGTTTTGGCGACTTCAAGCCATGAAGTCGTTGTTCTAAAAGAACGCTGGTCTCCTTGACAACTCATTACGACGTTGATTTCCTTGCACTCCCTTCCCACAGCTTCACGAGGGAGAAGCAAACAGGTGCTGGTGTGACCATGGACGCCAACTCCGCCGCCATCGACACACGAAAAATTATGCATTAAAATGGAATAAAAAATAATGTTAAATTATTTTTAAAATCGTAGACTCATCGTAGACGCGCGCTAATTGCCACACGGGCTCGATATGTATCACGACTGTGAGATACCCGGTTTTGGTTAAACTGCACCGCAAAATGTGGGAGTAGTTAGGAATCTAAGTCGTAGGAGACAGACACTCACACAACTACAGTTTTATATATATATATATATATATATATAATATATATATATAAATATATATATATATATATATGTATATATATATATATGTGTGTGTGTGTGTGTATATATATATATACACACATACCTATGTATACATATATGTATATTCATGTATACATGTGTATATATATATATGTGTGTGTGGGTATATGAGTATCCAGTGACAGGAAGAGAGAGATGAAAAAACTCATTCATGACACACTCACAACAGCTGAAGCTCGCGTGCGCGCACACATAAGTAAATGTCTACCTACCTACCTACATATATATTAGGTTGTTTCACATGAAATGCCGCAATTTTAAGTACTTGTTATTTCAATCATTTAAAAACTCAATTATGTATATCTTGCATTTAATCTTGACTTCTTTTCTTTCTCAAAAATATTGGTATACATAATTCGTACCGACAGACCCTATGAAAATTATATCAACCCGACTATGTTGAATTATTTTCTCGTATGAGTACCAACTGGGTCACTTTGCCACAGGATCTTTACGGAATATCAAGCGGGCCTTCATAATGGTTTTGTTGGCAGCAGAACTATTCAGAGATGGTTCCTAAGCTCTCATTCAGGAGATGATAGCCTTGAAAATAAACTAACGGGTAGGCCAAAATCAGTTATTCGGCTTGGTGGATTAAATGCTTTCGCTGAACAAAATCCGAGAACAAAGGTTCGAAAGCTTTCAACAGAACTGAAAACATCTCGCACAACTGTTTCTGGATACCTGTAAAAACTTGGAAAATTCAAGATAATGGACAGGTTTGTTCCACATTAACTGAATGAGATTAAAAAAAAAACAGACGCCTCGAAGTATGCTCCTTATTGCTTTCTCGACTGGAAAAAAAAAACATTTGAAAAAGAAGGAACCCAGACTAATGAAGAAAGAAGGCCCGATTTTGATCCACGACAATATACGTCCTCACACTCCTCAAGCTACCGTCCAATAGTTGCAAATCCTGAATTATGAGATTTTGCAGCATCTTCCCTAAACCCCTGTTATCTCTCCTACTGATTATCACTTATTTAAGTATTTTGGACTTTTCGAAATAAAACATTCTTAAATAGAGAAGAGGTAATTGAAATATTCGGACAGTTTATCGCAGCAAAAGATGAATTTGTTTTAAAGATGGGAATATATGACATAGAGAAACGTTGGGTAAACGTCGTAAATGAACATGGATCATACTCTGATTAAATAAATCAGTTCTCTAACATTTCTGAAACATTTTATTGTTACCTTCTAAATACGACATTTCATGTGAAACAACCTAATACTTATATGCTGCTGTGTGTATGTGGTGATGGGGATGATGTGTGCGTGTGTGTCTGTTAATGTATGTATATATTTAATAAGATCAAATGAAAAAATGCCCTGTTTTGCACAATTCAATCAGGTATGAGTGGATCAATTTAATAACTTCAATCAGATATGAACGAATCAATTTAATTACTTTATCTCTTTTATTTTGGAGATATATTGAATGACTGATCAGTTCAACTAAAATTGAAACTACATATATTATAATTATAGTCATTTTCAATTTTTGTGTTACCTTTTTGTTGCCATGACAGTTGTTAATATTGTTGACTTGTCGTAAGTCCGGTAGCACCGTTAACACGCCGGGCAGAATGTTTAGCATTATTCCGTCGCTACGTTCTGAGCTCAATTTCCGAGGAGGAGGTCAACTTTCCCTTTTATCCGCTCTGGATCGATAAATTAAGTAACAGTCAAACACCGAGGTCGACGTAATCGCATGTAAATCTAAAGATATATTTTCTAAAGACGGCGAAAATGCAATATCATTGAAGTGTCAGACAGGATGCTTTGCCGTGTACATTTCGTCCTTCCGACCTGTGAGTTCAAATTTCCTTGATGCCTACATTGCATTTTGTCCTTACATGATGTGTAACTAATGTACCAGTAAAGTATTTTCGTCGATTAGTTTGTTCTTATATATTTATTCCCTCAAAAACGTCTCTCTTTTTCGTCGCTAGATGGATTATTGTGGCACTACTCCCAACCCCAATTTCTCCAGGAATGCAGAAAAGTTAAGCAAGAGGCCAGCTTTACAAGCTGCTAGGCAAAAGTTGCACTGGACCCTTTACACGCACGCCAAAGTGTACATAGCTTATCATTGGTCCCCTAGAAACTCAGGGCCACTGGACACTCGGTACCCCCAATCATTACCACCAGCCCTCTATGCACATGCTTGAAATCGGGATTGCTGGTAACACCTTATCATAATAACTGTTGTACAACTAGAATCATTGATAGGTGGGGCAATAATCAGATGTTAGTAAATTGTGCATTAATTTACTCGACTATATTCTAGTTTAATTATAAGGTTTTTTTATTAATAAATGTCAAAATTAACGACAAAATACAACGGCTATTGACAATAAACCGTAATGATGATTCCTAACATTCCTAATATATATTTAAAGATATTTCATCAACACTGCAGCATCTCTATAAGGATATTGATAATAAAAGAAACGGAAAATTTCAATAACTTAAAATTTTTATCACTTGAATTCATCGTCTGGATTTAGCGAGCGGGAGAATATTCAGAATATAAGGTACAATTGTGTGTGGGAAAAAGCCCCAATATTGAATTTCTAATGCATTTTACTACTGATTTGAGATCTGACATTTACAAACCAACAATGAGTATTAGTGAATACTTTTGATAAATTATCCTTTCGTACTTCCTCCAGGTTGAATTGAATGATCTTGTGTCGAATAATAAACAGAATAAAACCTGCAATGAATTTGTGGCAAAACACATCGGATGATATTTCATCCAATGGTAAAGTGGTGTTAGTTCGAAAGTTTGATTTATGATAATTGTGATTTTGAGTTCATTTTACACATTGGTGATTTATATCTGTTATGTTTGGCTCGGTACGAAGATGAAAGCAGTACATTTATCACTGTCTTACATGATATATTGTTCAATGTGTTTATCTGTTCTATGTAAATAATGTATCTTGATTTTGTTATGAATCGGCGTGAGGTTCAATATTGATCATAATTTTGCAGAGTTAACACCACGAATTTAAGGTATTAGTGTCAATTCATACCATTGTTCATTCGGAAGTATTTAATGTGCTAATCTACATGTGCACTGGAATATTTATCAGTGAAGATAAGTTTAACTTCAAAGACAATCGGAAGGCATATAGATCGATGACGAAATAAAATTAGGTATTGTTAGTTTTCACTACCTGAAACATGATTGTGATCACATTTATGGCATCATAATAGGTAATCTGTGGATAACCAACGCTGGTCGAATGTGTGAAATTCGCGATCAGTATCGTGAATATCTCAAGTGAATCGATCTCCTCCAATTTCATCTCTCAACTACTATAGCCTGTTTGCTGGGTTTTGATGTCCAGTTGCTGTCTCTTAGTCTTAGCCAGATTCTTGTACCTAAATGAAAGCTCTACCCTTATTTCTAGTAAATTTAGACCTTTACGAGCACCGTTTATTTTATTCTGAACACAACCAATCCACTGAAGATTTCACTGCGCCGAATATTGCGTCTACGCTAGTGAGTTTAACTTTGTTCTGGATGGGGGTATTTCTGATCTTCGCTTCCTTCATGATGTCTCTTGGCTGTTGTACAATCAATGACCAGAATCTCTTGTTGTGTCTTTTTCATTTGTGTAACAAGGAGCATCATGGGTACACCAACAATTCAGTCATAAATATAAATTTTACTTTCTTATATATGCACTGTATGGAAGGCCGAAGTTTGCGAAGCAGGCGTAATTCTGTGGAAGTCACGTGGTTGAATAAATATATATTCACCTCTCATACCGCTTGAACTTATTGTTTTATATACACCA
>NC_043011.1:27860346-27952846 GCF_006345805.1 Octopus sinensis | reverse complement strand
CGGAATTAACCAGAAAATTCATAATTAATCAATATAGGGTGGCAAAAAAAATTTTGTAGAATTTTTTTGCCACCAGCGGCCTAGTGGGAAAAAATTAAATAGTCATAGACCATTTTTAAGTTCAACATCAACAATCAAGGAACGGCCATAATAGGCCATTCACCCACTAGAAATAACAGCCAGAGCTTCAACCGCAAATAAAAATCAATTCCGTAAACCAGGAGAAAATTTAAAAAACATTTACCCTGTAATTTCTTATACGATGCACCGTTTCATCTGCTGTTTAATGGTAAACTAACCTGATTAAATAAATCAAGCCAATCTTCCATAGGCCCTCAGATTCTTCAGTAAGAAATAGCCCAAGTCGGAACAGATATTTTCACGAGGCATTACCGACCCTGCCAAGGTAATATCTGACCTAAAATTTTCAAATCATCGCACTCGCGCCAAATTTATCGGCAACAAATACATATAAGCCGTCGATTCCATTACGGAATTAACCAGAAAATTCATAATTAATCAATATAGGGTGGCAAAAAAATTTTGTAGAATTTTTTGCCACCAGCGGCCTAGTGGGAAAAAATTAAATAGTCATAGACCATTTTTAAGTTCAACATCAACAATCAAGGAACGGCCATAATAGGCCATTCACCCACTAGAAATAACAGCCAGAGCTTCAACCGCAAATAAAAATCAATTCCGTAAACCAGGAGAAAATTTAAAAAACATTTACCCTGTAATTTCTTATACGATGCACCGTTTCATCTGCTGTTTAATGGTAAACTAACCTGATTAAATTAAATCAAGCCAATCTTCCATAGGCCCTCAGATTCTTCAGTAAGAAATAGCCCAAGTCGGAACAGATATTTTCACGAGGCATTACCGACCCTGCCAAGGTAATATCTGACCTAAAATTTTCAAATCATCGCACTCGCGCCAAATTTATCGGCAGCAAATAAATATAAGCCGTCGATTCCATTACGGAATTAACCAGAAAATTCATAATTAATCAATATAGGGTGGCAAAAAAAATTTTGTAGAATTTTTTTGCCACCAGCGGCCTAGTGGGAAAAAATTAAATAGTCATAGACCATTTTTAAGTTCAACATCAACAATCAAGGAACGGCCATAATAGGCCATTCACCCACTAGAAATAACAGCCAGAGCTTCAACGCAAATAAAAATCAATTCCGTAAACCAGGAGAAAATTTAAAAAACATTTACCCTGTAATTTCTTATACGATGCACCGTTTCATCTGCTGTTTAATGGTAAACTAACCTGATTAAATTAAATCAAGCCAATCTTCCATAGGCCTCAGATTCTTCAGTAAGAAATAGCCCAAGTCGGAACAGATATTTTCACGAGGCATTACCGACCCTGCCAAGGTAATATCTGACCTAAAATTTTCAAATCATCGCACTCGCGCCAAATTTATCGGCAGCAAATAAATATAAGCCGTCGATTCCATTACGGAATTAACCAGAAAATTCATAATTAATCAATATAGGGTGGCAAAAAAAATTTTGTAGAATTTTTTGCCACCAGCGGCCTAGTGGGAAAAAATTAAATAGTCATAGACCATTTTTAAGTTCAACATCAACAATCAAGGAACGGCCATAATAGGCCATTCACCCACTAGAAATAACAGCCAGAGCTTCAACCGCAAATAAAAATCAATTCCGTAAACCAGGAGAAAATTTAAAAAACATTTACCCTGTAATTTCTTATACGATGCACCGTTTCATCTGCTGTTTAATGGTAAACTAACCTGATTAAATTAAATCAAGCCAATCTTCCATAGGCCCTCAGATTCTTCAGTAAGAAATAGCCCAAGTCGGAACAGATATTTTCACGAGGCATTACCGACCCTGCCAAGGTAATATCTGACCTAAAATTTTCAAATCATCGCACTCGCGCCAAATTTATCGGCAGCAAATAAATATAAGCCGTCGATTCCATTACGGAATTAACCAGAAAATTCATAATTAATCAATATAGGGTGGCAAAAAAAAATTTTGTAGAATTTTTTGCCACCAGCGGCCTAGTGGGAAAAAATTAAATAGTCATAGACCATTTTTAAGTTCAACATCAACAATCAAGGAACGGCCATAATAGGCCATTCACCCACTAGAAATAACAGCCAGAGCTTCAACCGCAAATAAAAATCAATTCCGTAAACCAGGAGAAAATTTAAAAAACATTTACCCTGTAATTTCTTATACGATGCACCGTTTCATCTGCTGTTTAATGGTAAACTAACCTGATTAAATTAAATCAAGCCAATCTTCCATAGGCCCTCAGATTCTTCAGTAAGAAATAGCCCAAGTCGGAACAGATATTTTCACGAGGCATTACCGACCCTGCCAAGGTAATATCTGACCTAAAATTTTCAAATCATCGCACTCGCGCCAAATTTATCGGCAACAAATACATATAAGCCGTCGATTCCATTACGGAATTAACCAGAAAATTCATAATTAATCAATATAGGGTGGCAAAAAAATTTTGTAGAATTTTTTGCCACCAGCGGCCTAGTGGGAAAAAATAAATAGTCATAGACCATTTTTAAGTTCAACATCAACAATCAAGGAACGGCCATAATAGGCCATTCACCCACTAGAAATAACAGCCAGAGCTTCAACCGCAAATAAAAATCAATTCCGTAAACCAGGAGAAAATTTAAAAAACATTTACCCTGTAATTTCTTATACGATGCACCGTTTCATCTGCTGTTTAATGGTAAACTAACCTGATTAAATTAAATCAAGCCAATCTTCCATAGGCCCTCAGATTCTTCAGTAAGAAATAGCCCAAGTCGGAACAGATATTTTCACGAGGCATTACCGACCCTGCCAAGGTAATATCTGACCTAAAATTTTCAAATCATCGCACTCGCGCCAAATTTATCGGCAGCAAATAAATATAAGCCGTCGATTCCATTACGGAATTAACCAGAAAATTCATAATTAATCAATATAGGGTGGCAAAAAAAATTTTGTAGAATTTTTTTGCCACCAGCGGCCTAGTGGGAAAAAATTAAATAGTCATAGACCATTTTTAAGTTCAACATCAACAATCAAGGAACGGCCATAATAGGCCATTCACCACTAGAAATAACAGCCAGAGCTTCAACCGCAAATAAAAATCAATTCGTAAACCAGGAGAAAATTTAAAAAACATTACCCTGTAATTTCTTATACGATGCACCGTTTCATCTGCTGTTTAATGGTAAACTAACCTGATTAAATTAAATCAAGCCAATCTTCCATAGGCCCTCAGATTCTTCAGTAAGAAATAGCCCAAGTCGGAACAGATATTTTCACGAGGCATTACCGACCCTGCCAAGGTAATATCTGACCTAAAATTTTCAAATCATCGCACTCGCGCCAAATTTATCGGCAGCAAATAAATATAAGCCGTCGATTCCATTACGGAATTAACCAGAAAATTCATAATTAATCAATATAGGGTGGCAAAAAAAATTTTGTAGAATTTTTTTGCCACCAGCGGCCTAGTGGGAAAAAATTAAATAGTCATAGACCATTTTTAAGTTCAACATCAACAATCAAGGAACGGCCATAATAGGCCATTCACCCACTAGAAATAACAGCCAGAGCTTCAACCGCAAATAAAAATCAATTCCGTAAACCAGGAGAAAATTAAAAAACATTTACCCTGTAATTTCTTATACGATGCACCGTTTCATCTGCTGTTTAATGGTAAACTAACCTGATTAAATTAAATCAAGCCAATCTTCCATAGGCCCTCAGATTCTTCAGTAAGAAATAGCCCAAGTCGGAACAGATATTTTCACGAGGCATTACCGACCCTGCCAAGGTAATATCTGACCTAAAATTTTCAAATCATCGCACTCGCGCCAAATTTATCGGCAGCAAATAAATATAAGCCGTCGATTCCATTACGGAATTAACCAGAAAATTCATAATTAATCAATATAGGGTGGCAAAAAAAATTTTGTAGAATTTTTTTGCCACCAGCGGCCTAGTGGGAAAAATTTAAATAGTCATAGACCATTTTTAAGTTCAACATCAACATTCAAGGAACGGCCATAATAGGCCATTCACCCACTATAAATATATATATATACATTATATATATATATATATATATATATATATATATATATATATATATATATATATATATATATATATATATATATATATATATATGTATATATATATATGGTAAAATGGAATACAGGGGTAACTTTATTGCTCGAATTTGCTACGGCATGTTGTTAATACAGGAATAGCGTGTGAAAATTGCTTTGACACAGAGAGTAATCAAGAAAGAATTTTTAAAAGTTAAGAAAAATACGAAGAATGAAGAGAATAAAACATACAATAAAGTAAAATACTAGGTGGGTCAGTACTCAGATGTAATTACTTCCATACCCACACTCGCGGTCCTTTGTACACACACACACACTTTCTTATATGAACAGTAGATGTCATTAAGTAGATGCTTAGCCATTTATATTTTATATTGAACCTTTAACACCTACATATTTTTTCTCCCTCGGTTTTTTCTCTCTTGATTTCTCTTTACGAGAGTTGCCTCGAAACGTTAAAAACCTTCTTTTTCCATTCGCCCCAAGCGTTAAACTAATACATCACCTTGTTGTTCCTTTACTTGTCTTCGTCTTTTGTTTTCAGTAAATTTGAAATCTCTCTCTATATATATGGGGTGTGTGCGTCGGGGGGGGGGTGTTTGTGTATACAGTGATACATTTTCAGTACGATGACCGATCTCCTTTTACAATTTACTCGTTTTACAAATCAATTTTCCCCTTTGAAATTAACTAAAACATAATTAATCCATTCCAGCCCGCCAAAACCACCCAAAAACATCCTTTTAAGATTTTAAAACAGAAAAGGAGTACTTACAAGCAAAATGACAACTATAAAAAAGAGAATACATAAGAAATATGTAAACGGGTTTTATTAAGTGAATTACCTTAAACATAGGACGACGATTTATGTGCGAAGACAACTTGCCCCAACCTGCTTGAAGGCTCGGATTTCTTTTGCAGACAAGGACAGAGGTTCACAATTAAAACTAGTTTCACTTGTGCCTCTGAGAACCTAATTTATGTAATAACCTGCTCGGTTTGCGTACACAACTATGTTGGACAAATGAGTATGACCTTGAGAAAGAGAACCACTCTACATAAAGAGCAAATCCATTTACCGCAATACAGGCAAATTCCTCTCAGTGAACATATAGAAAAATGTGCTGATAACATCAAACCAAATTTCACAGTCTTCCCCTTCTACCAGTGCAAAAACACAATCTCTCCACAAGAACGCGTAAATAAAGAAACTCTTTTCATTGAAAAATACAGAACACGTCTTAATATGCACGCATAACCAACTTTTATCTTTTTTATATATTTCAATTCACGATTACATCACTGTGCATAAATCCCCTCACTAAACAAGTTTTTCGAAACTTGTCTTAGTCTGTACACATATATATTCCCCTCTCATTACGGAAAGCTGAAAAGTTATCTCCCTTACCCACAACAATAACAATAATAACGATAACCAATTGCCTCCCTTTATTTATTTACTTGTGAAGTCATTCACTCGTGAATTTCATCACACACGTGGCTTTGTAGTAAAAAACTTGCTTCCGAACCACATAGTTCTGCGATCAGTCCCACAGCGAGGCACCTTAGGCATGTGTTACCTGGGACAAGTGCCTTCTGCTATAGACTCAGTTCGACCCAAATTTTATGAGTGGATTTGATAGAGGGAAACTGAAAGAAGCCTGTTGTGTTTGTGTGTGCGTGTGAGTGTGTGTTGTTTTTGTCTCGGTGTTTGTACCCCACCACCACTTGACAACCAGTGTTGGTGCGTTTACGTCCCTGTAATTCAGCGGCTCGGCAGAAAGGATCCGTTAGACTAAGCACAAGGCTTTAAAAAACATAAGTACTGGGGTCGATTCATTCGACTAAAAATTCTTCAAGGCGGTGCCCCTGCTTGACCGCGGTCTAACGGCTGAAACAAGTAAAACGTGAAGGCGGAAAGGTATGCACATTTATGCATATATTCATTCATAAATTCTGTTGGAGCTGTACTACTGCGGCTAATAGGTTTTCTATGACACAGAAATGATCAAATAACCAATGTGAGTGTCGAAAGATCCCCATCACCAGATGTTATATCCTTATGGATCAAACAAATACACTACAACAGTGTAATAACAATATGACTGAAGTAACCACACAGAATGTAACGGCAGTAACAGATTTAACGTCAGTAACCACACAGAACGTAACAACGATCTTTTAAGAACCGGCAATCCAACACGCTAACTGGAACTGTAAATTTTGAACTCCAACTTTGAACTATCAACATACAGCACGGTGGTTTTATTCAAGCCACAAGGATTAAAAAAAGAGCGGTCAATACACAAGACAAATGGGCTTGGGGGCTTATCGAATGATATTACATATATGAACAAATACCTTATAATTTCGGATGAATATGAAAAATGAAAAAATGAATTTGTCAGTGCTTCGTCGCTATTTACTTCATTCCTCACTTTTCTTAACGCTCTTTTAAAGGTGTCCACAAATCGTTCTATCTGCCTGTTTAACCTCGGGTAGTAGGGTGGAGAGAAAATATGCTTCACCGCATGCCTTTTACAGTTCTTGAATCCATACCCAGAAAACTCCGTTCCGTTGTCTGATACTAACATATCAGAGACACAGTGTGGCGCAATCAATTCGTATAAGAACTTTATAGTTGTCTGAGAGGTTGGTCTATAGCACCTGCAAACCTCTTGCCACTTAGTACAGCGATCTACTACGAATAGGTGGTAATCGCAATGATAATTTACAGGTGAGGCTTTGGCCTGCGAACGTGCAACCTCGGCTCGTTCTCACCACGTTTCCGATATCTCGGTCCACAGACAGCCAGTAGATATAACTCTTCATCAAAGCCTTCATCCTTGCCATTCCTGGATGTTAGTTCTGAAATCGTTGCAAAACACCTTTCTGTAATGTAGTTGGAACCATCACTCTTTGAGCATGCATCAGAATATCGTCGCAAATTGAAAACTACTGGCATCTGAATTTTTACTCTGTTTATTCTTTTAAGCTTCTCTTATTTTCGTAATATACTCATTACCTACAGCTCTCATTTTTATATCCTGTATCTTCACTGATAGTTCTTGGATGGCGTCCGTCATAACATTTTTAATTTCAATTTCTGCCAGTAGAGCGACTATAAAAGTCTCTTTTAGTGGTTCCATATTTTTGGAAATGAATCTCGAAAGGCAGTCTGCATGACTGATTTTTTTACGATGGAATATATTGCATTCTGAAATTATAATTTAGTAATATTACACGCCAGCGTTGCAGGCGGTTTGCAGTATGAGTCGGTAACTCTTTTTAAAACACGTAAATTGACAGAAAAGTTTTATAATCTGTTTGCAATTAAAAAAAACTTCTGCCGTGCAGAAACTTGGGAATGTATTTAACTGCAAAAATAATTGCTCGGGCCTTTTTTCTATTTTATTATATCTGTTCTCTGTCGTTATCAGCGAGTGCAAAACAGGAACTGCTGGTTTTGTACATCCGTCATCGTATTTATGAACTAGAACTGCACCTAATCCAGGAACGTAATGTGCTGAGGACAGATCTGAGGTAAGAATGTTTTCTTCAAAAGTGTTCTGGCACTTAGTGTACAAATTCCACTTTACGCCTTTTTTTTAATAAGTCGCTCAATGGAGCTCTTGTTCATATTAGAAATGTGATTTTGATAAACTAAAAGAAGCTCGTCGTGTCTGTGTGGTCTTTGTCTCTGCGTTTGTACCCCACCATCACTTGACAACCGGTGTTGGTGTGTTTGCGTCCCCGTAAAATCAGCGGTTCGGCAGAAAGAGACCGACAGAATAAGCACACGGCTTTAAAAAATATTAATACTCAAGTTGTTTCATTCGACTAAAAATTCTTCAAAGCGGTGCCCCAGCATGACCGCGATCTAACAAGCAAAGCGGAATGGCGGAAACGTATACCTATATATATATATATATGCATACATTCATTCATTCACATAAATTCTAAAAAGAAAATTGTCTCCTACAATTTGCTTTTTATGATATTATCATTGGCTACAGCTTCTATGATTTCAGTCTGTTATAAATTTTATTATAGCCAAGAAATGTGCTTTAAACACATACCTTCTATGAATCATAAATATTGAAATTCTTTCCAACATATATTTTTGAATGCTCTGTTTTATTTTTGTTATATTTCATAGTTATAGTGATAATACAAGGTGATCGTTCGAATGGAAATTATAGTCTTATATTTTTTATTCTGTCGGTATTAATGTCTATCATTTTGAGAGTAAATCATTTCCGTTTCCGTGATATAGGAAATCGATTTATGAATTGATTAGACATCTATGGTTTTTTATTCGATTCCATTTAATACAGGCAAGTGACAGAAACCTACAATACGATTTCTAGCATTCTTTACGTTCTAAAATTTCGTATAACATCCAAGAATTTTGTGGGGGCGTTTACATGTTTAAATAGAACATTACTTGCTTCAATAGCGCCTGACTTGGAGTGCCTGCGAAAGTCATAAACTATGCCCTTTCCGCCAGACTCAGCAAATTAGAAGAAAAGCATTTGCCTACTGGTCCAAATTAATGAAAATCGTTAGACACATTAGCTTCAAATTTTGGCACAATGGCAGAAATTTTAAAGGAACGGGTGCGTAACAGGTACTTATTTCTAACGGCTCCGACAAGATGAAAGGCAAATTCTATCTCGGTGGATTTTCAACGCAGAACCTAAAGACAGACGAAAAAACGTATAGCATTTTGCTCTGTGTGCTAACGATTCTGCCAGCTCATCGCCTTAAACATTAAATATTGGGTTGTCCGGAAAGTTCGTGCCGATTTTTAAAGGAAGGGAAAAGGTCAATAAATTATATTTTTAATCAACCAAATATGAAACATTTTGTTGCACAATGCATCTTTATATTTCCTTTAACTTGAAAATACTCTCTTCCCAGAATTGAGGTGGTTTCATGGCAAAGAATTCATCAAGCTATCTTTTTACGTCATCCAAGGAATTGAAATTTTTACCATTAAGACTATTCTGCAGAGACTTGAATAAGTGGAAATCCGAAGGAGAAATGTCTGGTGAATGTGGAGGGTGGGGTAACACATCCCAGCCGAGCAGCTGCAATTTTTGTTTGGTTAGCAAACGACCAAGTGCCGAAAATGAAAATTTCTTATCTTCCATTTTAAAGGGTTACAGAATTAACACGGGTTATAGGAACATAAACCTTCTTCCACGAAAAGATAGCTTAAACTGTGCTCTAAATAGAGGTGTAGTCAAATCCTATTTTATGGACTCAACCATATTCTAAAATACGTCGAAAGGCAAGCTACTATAAATCGGCACAAACTTTCCGAACACCCAATACATTGCTTCTATAAATTTAATATTTCTTCTTTCATAAATTTTGTACTAGTTATTCTTGTTGTTGTTGTTGTTATTTTGCCTAATTACGAGACTGATCTGGTGAACTTATGAGCAAATTGTTGCAGCCGTATTTACATCGTAACTCATTATTTCATTAAGTGTGTGTGTTCGTGTCTGTGTATGAGTGTGTGTGTGTCTGTGTGTGAGTGTGTGAACGTTTGCGTGTACATGCCTGCATGTATATTGTCAAGTAGATCATCACAATAAATTTGCCTCTACTCTCTTTGTCTCTTACTCGCCATAAATAGATTGTCTGGTGCCATTTTAAAAGGCTTTAAATTAATAAGCCTGTTTTAGTATCCCCGAATATGTTTTCAGTATACAGATAGACAGGCAGACGGGCGGACGGACGGACGGACGGACAGGCAAAGAGACTGACAAACAAACAGACAAACAGATGGAGTTTTGAAGACTCAGCTGGGTGACATTTTAGAGAATCAATTCACAGATTCAAAGATTTCATTCATTCGTCTCGTATCAAATTTAATCTATCGTACTTTAGAAGGTGGTTTTCTTTCTCGTATATACTGCAAAAGAGATGCGTATACAAGGTCTTTGAGTATACGTATTTCTTGTTCCTTAATATCAAGAGGAGCACTCACTCGTAATTCAGTTAGAAATAATCCTCTGTGAAATTATATCTACGTCGTTGCTCGGCATATTAGTCAGTTCTCCCTCAGGGTCATATACTACTATTTCCACAGAAGAACGGTATTTATATATTCCCGATGTAGATATATTACTTCCGAATATATACAATAGACTGATATTCATTGCTGAAAAGATTTTTGCCAGTAGCATGCTCAGTAGAGATAATCACACTTTAAATCTCAGTTCATATCTCGAGTAATTAAATGATATCTATTTTCCTAAAGATAAAATGACTTTGTTAGGCACTTGAATGTTAAAACTAAAAGGAAAGAATCTGCTTTGATTGTCCATATGAATTTGATAAGAAAATTAGATAAACGATTGGGAATCGTATTTAAATGCTTCGTTAAAAACACTCATGAAAAGTACTGAAAACGAAATACTATCATAATGTAAATGAAACATTTGCAGGTTAAAGTGGCTAGTGATAAACGATTTTAGTATTTGGTCTGATGTAAAGCTGCTAATATTGTAATATAAATATTGATTTTCTTGGACGTTCTTTGATGAGATGATTAAGGGAATTGGCTGAAAGCAATCACCTCATACGTCTGCTATATGATTCATTCATTTCTCGCATTAACTAAATATCTCGTTCAACAAGACAGATTTCAAATGTGATTTATATTGAGGAATGTAATGCACATATATGATTATTCACGCCATTCTCAGGCGACTTAATCTATAAGCACAAACGCGCACATACACACACTTGCACAGACATACACACACACATACAATCACACAAGCAACCAACAAACACCCACCCACACGCACATTCAGAATATATATATATATATATATATATATATATATATATATTTGCATCGCAACATGCGAACATTCACGCTCATACAAACGTTTGTATGCGTACAAACGTTTGTATGCGTACAAGGTGTAAGTATGTGTTTATGTATACCCCCACACACACAAATATATCTACATATGTGCGTGTGTGTATGTATATATGTGTATATATGTACATATATAGTAGAAACAGATCAGTTGCCGGAATAAAACTTTCAGAGAGAAAGAAGTAGTCTATATATGTAGAATTGAAAATATGCGTATGCATTTGTGCATCATAGATATAGTTATGAATATAGAACGTGATGCTATAGCATTTCTATAAAGGCATATATATGTGTATGTGAGTACTCGTTAATGCGTGTCTTCATGTTTTGTGTGTGTTTTGTATATCTTTTTTTTTAATTTGGAAAGCGATAAATTAGATTTCAATACATTAAGATTGACTACATTTAAATGAAAGTTAATGAACCACTCAAGAACCCGAGTTTAGCGCGACAAGTCCATTTTGTCGACCTCCGACGGATAACAAGCATAGTTAACTTCAGCGAGATTGAATCTCTGAATGTGAATGCAGCATCAATTATAGGTTTCAAATTTTTGCACAAGGCCAGCGGGTTCAGTGGTGGTGGTAGTGGTAGGGTTTAAGTCAATTACATGGATACCATTGCTGAACTGGTACTTATTCTATCGATCCCGAACGGCAAAAGGTAAAATAAGCCTCGGCGAAATTTGAACTCAGAATGTAAAAACAGACGAAATGCCGCTAAGCATTTGGTCCTACAGGCTAACGATTCTACCAGCTTACCGCCTTATTGCCCATTAATATCAAGTCGTATTTAAGGTGGCAAGTCGTCAGGATCGTTAACACGACGTCTAAAAGCTTAGCTGTATTTCCTGCGTCTTCTCGTTCTGAGCCGTTATCCCACAGAGGGCGACTTGCCTGTCATCCTTTCAGAGCCGATAAAATAAGTTTCAGGTGAAGGCTGGCGTCGACGTAATTAACTAGCTCCTCCTCCGAAATTGCTTGCTTTGTGTCAAAATTTGAAACCAACATTATGTTGAATTTATATTGAGTTAGACGTTCATATTCGGTCTACTTTTGTTAAATATCTTGCAAATATTTTTGCTTCACCAATATTTCGCAGTGTCGGTTTGAAAATATCTTTAAAACGCAATGTGTAAAACATATTTCGTGTATATAGTGAACCAAGAACAATGTCATTTCTTCATAAAATATTTTTGATAAGTAAAAAACACAATGAGTTAACTCTGTTATAATATACAAAAAACAAGTTCGGGAACGAAACGGCGCAACGGTTGTGTTAGTGATTGAAATTATTATGTAACTGAGAAAATTAAAATATTAAATCTGACTTTCACTATCTTTAATATTCGAGAAGAAGCTTTGTTTCATTTTAGCACTTTAAATGTTTCAAACTTTCATCTGTCATCTCTATTGTGCCACGCATATTTCAGTTACAAACAGATTACATTCCTAATATGAAAGCAGTGTTAAGACTGCGCAATTTGAGTTTTAAAATCGAAGTCCGAACATCTGCTCTCTATGATTCTAAGATAAAGCTTGTGGATTTTATGGATACGAATTCTTTAGGAAGATACTTACTCAGCAGAGGTCTTGCATTTGTATTCATCTGAAGGTTTGTTCCTTTCTTTTTTGCATGTCATCCCTGAATGGAAGAGTGTGGGTTAGAAAAGATTTTATGATTATGTATAGTGATAGTTTCTTTAACAGAGAGGATATTGCTATGGCACTATTAGAAAATGGTGGCGGTTCGGATGTGACGATTTCAATGACGCTCGCGTGTAAAATTAAGGATGTAACGCCACCTGCTTTACAAAGCACGTTTCGG
This sequence comes from Octopus sinensis, assembly GCF_006345805.1. NCBI lineage: Eukaryota > Metazoa > Mollusca > Cephalopoda > Octopoda > Octopodidae > Octopus > Octopus sinensis. The sequence goes on along the minus strand of NC_043011.1, from coordinate 27,939,979 downwards.
GAAGTAGGCTGTTGATGTATGAGGAGGATTGTGATGGATGCAACTGTATTTTGTGATATACAAAAATTCGTCTGGTGTGACTTAGCGAGAGGTGAATCAGTACAAGCTGCAGTGCTGTAATCTGAATGAAAGCATCCGACTAAAGGGACTGCTTCTATGGATAGGAAATCAATGTAGATAATTTCATGGTTAAAGTAGTCGAACGGGCTGTTGATGTCAATTGCAAAATGTTCTTTTAACCAAACATTTCGATTTTCGGAATCTCTTACGGAATTTGAGATATCGTTATTTAAATGTATAACATCTACAGCGAAATATTCACTAATACAACTTTTACAATCAACTGGCAAAATATTGATTTCAAAATTATTAAAAATATATGGAATAAAGTGCAAAGATTGAAAGGTTGATATATTTTTGCTATACGTTGAAATAAAACATAGCTGTATGTATGTATACATGCATGTGTATATTTATGTATGTATGCATATGTATATATATATATATCCATATATGTGAATATATATATCCATATATGTGAATATATATATGTGTGCGAGTGTGTGTGTGTGTGTAGTCACAATAAGGATACTTAAACCTCTTATAGTGATATTATATCTAAGATACACAGGTCAATATATTGTATTTTGTAGATATTTCTTCAATGAATATATTACATAAAATATCGTAAAATATCAAACGTTATTATTAAGTTAGAAAACAAGGAGATCTGATGGATACAAATTAATTAATCAATTAACATATTCACCTACAATTTTTCCATTTCACAAATAAAACTGAAATTTCAAAACATATAAATATACAATTTTCCATTTTAAATACCTTGAATGGGAAATCATCAGAGTGTAGGAAGGACAATACAAGGATTGCGTTTGAAATATACGTTTGAAATACTCAGAGAATATAGGCATGTTCATTATGTGTGTATGTATATGTGTGCGTGTACACATGCGTTAAAATTATTACTTTTATTTTTAATTAAATAATAATAATAATAATAATAATAATAATAATAATAATAATAATAATAATAATGAGTAATGAGTTATAGTATATATATATATATATTGTATATAACATAACTATATATATATATATATATATATATATATATATATATATGTATGTATATTCAAGGGTATATATAGTCATGAATAGATGATCGTTGATTGATTGCTTTCATGTGAATAATAATTGATTAGTGTTTAATTGAATATTATTGAACATATAGAACGATGAAAATAAGATCAGATCATGAAAAAATATACATGAATCGACCTTTGAGAATCTATTGCTGCGGGGATATGGAAGTGTATAACCGAATAGTATGAGTTGCGAAGTTTTAAATTGGCTATGAACGGCAAGCGAAATGAACGATGGGGCCCCACAGTGGAACTTAATAAAAAGGAATCCTAAATATTCACAAAAACCCGTAAGTTTTTTTATTGTGGGGGGAGGCAGTCGATTAGATCGACCCCAGTATGCAATTGGTACTTTATTTATCAACTCCGAAACGATGAAAGGTAAAGTTGACCTTGGCGGAATTAGAACTCAGAACGTAACGACAAATGAAAGACCGCTAAACATTTCAAACGGAGTGCTAACGGTTCTGCCAGCTCGACGCCTTACGAATATAAAATATTAACATGATATTGCATTGAAATTGTAGTCATAGAAATAGGAAAATAATAGATATAAAATCCAAAAAGAAAATATAACTCATAAAAGCGTGGGGGTAAAAGTGTAGGGTAGTAGTATTAAATATTCCTTTTTATAATAAAAACAAATTGTGATGATGCTAATACCGATAATCATAATAACAATAGTAATAGTAAAATGATACCTATATTTTATGAAATATTTTCAGATATCTAAAAATAGTCTAGTGATGTAAAAAGAAGACTATATATGATTTTCAACATAAGTATTTTTAAAAAAAGACTCCTTCAAAATTTTTATTGATGACGAGTTCATTTCCAACAAAAGTTTTTAAATATTCTTCAATAAAATTATCAAGATATTTTTTTTTAATAATTCAGCAAAAGTATTTTTCAGGCGAAATAGCAAGGACAAAAGAATTTGTGGAGTGAAATTCATAAAGTGGAGTCTATGGAGTCTATGAAGTATAGAGGATAATGATTTAATACAAGAAATGATAGCTGGAAGTCGTAAAAATAGTGATGGATATGAAAATAACAACAGTGAAGAGGCTAATAAATTAATGATGAGGATGCTGAAAATAGGACATATTTTTAGAAACGTCAGGGACGAAGATGTTAAAGATGCGATTGTTGTATGTTCTATACATATGTGTATACACATAAGTCTGTTAACGCACTTCGGTTTAAGGTAGTATCACTGCATAAAAAAAATACGAGATGTGATAAGAATAGGATAATAAAGGAAATTATACGTTAAGAAATTGATATCAGTGGTTCTCAACTAGTGCCCATATTGTCCCTGAGGGTCCATATATGATTTGGTGCGGTTGGTGGTCAAAGTAAGAAAATAGTGAATTGGGAATCCACAATAGTATTTTAAGAGATCCTGAAAATGTTTTGCTTTAGATGTATGTATTGGTTTTTATTGAAAAATGCCCAACTAGGTTTCTTTCTCTAACATTTCACATATATTAACCTACACGGAAACAAAAGAGAAGTTTCTATAAAACTAATTTTTAAACATTAATGACTATGGGGGTCCACCACAATAAAATAGTAATCAAAGGGTTCCATAAGCCCAAAATGATTGAGGACCCCTGATTTAGATGATAACTAATAGATTATCTTTTCAAGAATTTGAGAATGCGATTATAATTTAGTAATTTTACATCTCGTATGCTTTATTTCTGTTTTGTTTTCCTACCACAAGATTGGCTTGTTAAAAATGTTTGTGAAAAGACACTAATTCTTATGATGAATTCAGGTCCGTGATTTCGTGCAAGAAAATGGTTATCTTTTCTGCGGTGCAAGAGTTTCTGTGAAGATGTTGACGTTGTCTAACGTTTTCTACTTCAGCTTGCCATAATTTTCAAAGAGATGTGCTTGACTAGGTTTGTGTCGGCTCTTATTCTTTTCTACTCTAGCCACAAGGCCCGAAATTTTGGGGGAGGGGCCAGTCGAATAGTGCGCAACTGGTACTTAATTTATTGACCACGAAAGAATGAAAAGCAAAGTCAACCTCGGAATTTGAACTTAGAACGTAAAGAAAGACAGACGAAATGCCGCTAAGCATTTCGCTCGGCGTGCTAACTTTTTTGCCAGCTCGCCGCCTTATTTTAATCTTTTGGCACAAGGCCAGCAATTTCAGGGTCAGGATAAGTTGATTACATCGATCCCAGTGACCAGCTGTTATTTATTTTATTGACTTTGAGAGGATAGAAGCCAAAGTCTTCCTCAGCGAAATTTCAACACGGTCCGCGAAGAGGGACGAAATGTCGCTAAGAATTTTTGACCGTGTGCTAAAGGCTCTGTCAGCTCGCCGCCATGTCGGCTTTTCTTAATGACTTTCTGAGAGAGAAAACACATTGTTCGAGACTGGACTTGTATATAGTGACAGTGAATGTTTGATACTCTTCATAAACAAATAAGCAAATATAGATATTGATATGTATATGTGTGTATTTGTGTGTACAGGTTTGTCTGTCTCTTCATTGCTCTTTTAAACTCATTTTCGCTATGGACATCAAATAACTGTATACTGTAAGTGCTTTATTTTGGTGTGAAGGCGAGGAAGTTGCCCACATTTAAGTAGGTGTCTATAGTAATGTTTAAGTCATAGGCTAATAAGTTTGAATCTGCACTCTACTGATGAGAAAATTGGGAGTAAATTAAGGGTTCATAGATAAACATATACTACTCGTCTCTCTTACTATCTTAGAACGATCAGAACAGTCCATTGAGCGCATATATCAGAGACACAACTTGGAGACTTCAACCAGCTTCTCATACTCAAAGTTCAAGAACGACCACCGTAAATCTATCAGGTTATATGCGGTCATTGAAAGCCAAAACATCAAATATTTTATCGTCAAATGGACAGCGTTAGACCACGGATAACTTTAATTGATTAAAAAGATATTTAAAATTTTACGCTGAGGAAACACGTCCAACTTACTCAATAAAAGATCCATCTCGAAATCAAGGTTAGAGATAAATAAAAAACATATTTACCAATTGAAAGCTTATGGAGAGTAAACTCCTGAAATTCCAAAGGGTCACAAGAAAATCGGCCTCAAACTTACATGCCATCTTTTATTTAAATTTTTTCCAATTCAACTTAAGAGTTATTAAATCTACCATCTTAATATTCATCTATACTACGAATAGAATTTCCAATTTGTATGTAAGTGTTCTCAGAAATCGCTGGGTGTATATCTCATTCGCACTTTCAACAGCATAGCCCTATCCTTACATAAAATACTACAGACAGTAGTATCATCGTTACTTCACTTGCATTATCACTGCTATCAATATTTTTATTTTCATAACCATTCGTACTTTTTAAAATAGTTATCGACTCTTCTCATCAATGTATATCACCCAAAATTTACTTTATGTAGTCAATCCACATACGCATATGCAGTCTCTTTTTCCCATGTCAAATCTTTATTTTATGCGGACTTTTCTTTTTTTTTTCACAATAATACTCAAGAGATATTCTTAGACATTTTCTTTAAAGATTAACATAAAGCCATAATGTACACAACTTCTTTACAGATATTTTTTAAAGAAATCTTTTCGTACGATTTCGTATCTAGAATATTTTCTTTTGAGAATCACTTGTGAATTTTCTGGAACGTTTGAAGAAATGGGTTAAAATATCAGTATGATAATGACAGTCAGCATCATCATTATTAGAAAAATTGTTAATACTTTGCTATCCATCATTTCTTTAATTTTCATATTTATTCATTATCTATTCGCTGCCTTTGTGGAGGCGCGTGGCTTAGTGATTAGGCTGTCAGCATCATGATCGTAAGATTGTAGGTTCGATTCCTGGACCGGATGGCGTGTTGTGTTCTTGAGCAAAGCACTTCATTTCACGTTGCTCCAGTCCACTCAGCTGGCAAAAATGAGTAACGCTGCGATGGACTGGCGTCCCGTCCAGCTGGAGAACACATACACCATAGAAACCGGGAAACCGGGCCCATGAGCCTGGCCAGGCTTTAAAAGGGCGCATTTATTTTGTATTTTTCTTCGCCGCCTTTATATTTTCACGTTTCACTCGTTACCTTCTAGATATGTAGATACACTTTTTCATCATCATATATTTGTGTGTATCTCCCTGTGTGTGTTTTGTACGCACATGTCTGTTATAGTAAATCAGCGACGAGAAATTATATTCTACTTGTTTTGTTTCTGTCCTTCGACTGCGGCCATGCTGGAGAACCACCTTAACTTTAGTCGAAAAGTCAGCACCAAAGATTTAGTCTTTGTATGCCTAGTACTTATTCTATCGGGCTCTATTTTTTTTTGTCGAACTGCTAAGTTACGTGGACATAAGCACACCAGTATTGTCAAACAATGTCGTAGGGACAGACACAGAGACAAGAACACACACACATAAATATATATATAGGAGAGTATTGTAGTTCGCTTGAAGCATTGTGCATCCATACCTCGTCAGTAAGGTAGATCTAAAATATATAAATATGAGACTACAATACGTACCGAAAACACAAAGTAAACACATACGCATTCAGGTTCACCTTTATGCATAAAAAAATTCAAATCGAATGCCTTCAAGCATGGCCTATGACTGCCAGTTTTAGCATGTAAGAAACCCACAAGATGGCTTTCTCTCTCTGTATACTTTATACACTATTATATATAAAGACATTTATGTCTGCTGACATTTATTTCGCATGCTAACCACTGGTGTAAATTATTTAATAATTTTTACCCTTGTATTTATAAAGTTAAATATTTAAATTCTCCGGCCGGATAGTACACACTTTATTACTATGCTGTACTACTTTGGCTTGGTACGTTGCTTGAAAGCAATTGATTTGAATTCTTGGTGTATAAAGATGGAACTGAATGCACATGTGGTTATTTTGAGCTTTCGGTACGTATTGTAGTCTTATATTTATACATTTTAGAGCGGCCTTACTGACGAGCTACAGATGATTAGTTTATTTATAAGGGCATTTATGGTAAAACTCGAGGGTATAAAGGTTAACTGAAATTTTTATTCACTCAACTGTCTTGCTCGAGTACAAACAATGTGCTTTAATTTAATAATGATTTTTCATGGTTTTGGCCTTTGATTGCCATTTTTAGCATGGATTGTTTTCTCTTCGTGTATATTTCATACACTGTTATATCTAAAAAATATGTCTTCTCACTTTTATTACGCATGCTAATCACTTGTATAAATTATTTAAAATTTTCACCCTTCTGTATATAAAATTTTATATATTCATATATATAATATATATATATATATATATATATATATATATATATAATATATATATATATATATTATATATATATATATATATATATATATACAGGAGTTGCTATATGGTAAGTAGCTTGCTTACCAACCACATGATTCCGAGTTCAGTCAAACTACATGGCACCTTCGGCAAGAGTCATCTACTATAGCTTTGGGCCGATCAAAGACTTAGTGGATTTGGTAGACGGAAAGAAACCGTCGTATATATATCTGTGTGTCTCTGTTTGGCCCCCCATCATCGCTTGACAACCGATATCGGTGCGTTTCCATCCCCGTAAAATTAGCGGCTCGACAAAAATGATCAATAGCATAAGTACTAGGTTTACAAAGGATCTCTTTGGGGGACATTCAACACTATTGTGCAAAATTTTCCTTTACTAACTAGCCATCCAAAAATGAACGACATCCTGAAAACGCACAAACTCATCAAATGTAAAGAAACTACTAACAAATGCGAAGCTTTACAAAACAACCACGAAACCAACGGCTGGAAAATGTGGACGCCCAAACTGTGGAACCCGCCCTAACCTACTTGAAGGCTCGGATTTATTTTCAAACAAGGACAGAGGTTCACAATTAAAACTAGTTTCACTTGTGCCTCTGGGAACCTAATTTATGTAATAACCTGCTCGGGTTGCTGACACAACTATATTGGACAGACGAGTATGATCTTGAGAAAGAGAACCACTCTACATAAAGAGCAAATCCGTTTCCCGCAATACAGTCAAATTCCTCTCAGTGAACATATAGAAAAATGTGCTGATAATATCAAGCCAAATTTCACAGTTTTCCCCTTCTACTAGTGCAAAGACACAATATCTCCGCAAGAATGTTTAAATAAAGAAATTTTTTCATCGGAAAATACAGAACACGTCTTAATATGCACACATAACCAACTTTTATCTTTTTACATATTTCAATTCACGATTACATCACTGTATATAAATCCCCTCACTAAACAAGCTTTTCGAAACCTATTTTTGTCTGTACATACGTATTCCCCTCCCATTACCGAAAGCTGAACAGTTATCTCCCTTACCCACAGCAATAACAATAATAACAATAACCAATTACCTCACCTTATTTTTCTACTTGTGAAGTCATTCACTCGTATATATCGTCACACACAACATGGACAAAATTTCTTTTTAAGAAAAGATACATATTCAAATAAGTAAAACGTAATATCATGAATAGTGATGGCAAAACCGGTCGATATATTAAAGATTATGTTAAAACTATGTAAAGTGTGCGTATTTTCCATTTTTAATTTCCTATATACATTACAACTCACCACGTGGGGATAATTGAAATTGCTCCTTTCTGTTACTACTATATATATATATATATATATATATATGTATGTGTATGTATATATATACATACACATGTATGTATATATATATACATGTATGTATATATATATATATGTATATGTGTGTTTGTGTATTTGTGTGTCTGTGTTTGTCCCCAACTTTCGCTTGACAACCGTGTGTTTACGTCCTGTGTACCTTAGCGGTTCGGCAAAAGAGACCGATAGAATAAGTATTAGGCTTACAAAGATTAAGTTGACTGGAGGCGGTGCTCCAGCATAACCGCAGTCAAGTGACTGAATCAAGTAAAAGGATACAACAAAATAAGATCGCACAATGAAGTTACATTGATTTCATTTATCATACGCTTCGTAGAATCTCATTAAGAACGCATTCGGGAATTTCTAAGTTTATATATTTATCTAGCAACCTCGTATTTTCGTGCTAATTATTTATGACGTGAAACCTGAAATAGAGTCTCGCTAAGAAAGCATTCAACAAAATGAAATATACTTCTTTTCACTGGAAAGCGATGGTAAGTCTATAAATCTTTCTTACAGTGGCATATGCAAACATGTTAGTTTTTGTATCTATGAACACATGCGCACGCGCGCACACGTACGCACTCACAATTATATACATATATGTATATGAATATCTGTTTATCCTTCAGAGATTTATTATTGCTTATCTATCTATCTATCTATCTATCTATCTATCTATCTATCTATCTATATATATATATATATATATATATGTATATATATATATATATATATATATATATATATATATATATATATATATATATATATATATATATATATATATAAAAGAATGTCTGAAAATACAATTTTAAAAGATGTAAATAAACATCTAAAATTGCACCTTCAAACCTTTCGTATATAATTCCACTCGTGTGGTACCTTACAACTCCACTTTGTTATATATATATATATATGTGTGTGTGTGTGTGTATAGAAAGAGAGATAGATAGATACACACACTTATATCACACAAACTCACACACACATGTATGGCATATTTAGATTAGCATTCACTTTTGTATACTTCTTAATAGAATCATATATTTACTTATAAAAAAATATTTATCTTGATGTTGATGACCACTAAGCACAATTGTCACAGAACGAATATGAAAACTGTCAGGTCACACACTCCGCTAACCAAAATGATGCCATTATAAAACAGCCTTCAATAGAAACCACCGGAGAGAATTGAAAAGGGAGGAAGATGGAAAAACTTCATGGTGCAGTGCATTTTTGTAAACGATGTGAAAAAATCACATAATTAAGTGCAGAGAAAATCGCAGCCACGAGAAACCAGTGGCAGCGAACACAAACCAGTGGCAGCTACACAAACATATGGCCACCAACAGAAACCAGTGCAGCCCAATATGCTCGAGAACACAGAAGGGACTGACGCTGTTAACTGGCACTCCGCCGGTTACGACGACGACAAGGGTTCCAGTTGCTCCGACCAACGGAACAGCCTGCTTGAGAAATTAACGTGCAAGTGGCTGAGCACACTACAAACGCGTCTATCCTTAACGTAGTTCTCAGGGAGATCCAGCGAGAAACATGTAAAACATTTGAAAGACAAGGATGGCCATTTTCGCCAGCTGAGTGGACTGGATCAACTTGAGGTAAAGAGACTTGCTGAAGGACAAAACTCATCGCTGGGAATTAAACTGATGACTATATATTAAGTGACGTTACTCTACTCTTCTTTTCACTGCTTCTCCGGTGTCCAACATTTTTTTGTACTCTTTTAAATTCTTTCCGAAACGAAAGTATATATAATTTTATTGTCTATAGCGGCTTAAGTGTATACTACTGGATTTACTCTTCTCAAACGGACTATGTAACAATTTCAAAACACCGTATCACTGCTGTAGGAATTCAAATCAAATGGAAAGCCTATACAGGTTCACTTGTCAGGAAAATATATCCCTGGACATGTTTAACCGAGTTTTCTCTACTGCAAACATCTAAACCAAGATTCTTGTCTAAAAATAGCCCGTGAGTCTGTGTTTTTTAATCCCCTTTTGCTAACCTATAACTCTATATCTCTGTAAGAGTGGTTAAACATGATAGTAATTTCAAATTTTGAAAATAATAATATTAGTTTTAAATTTTGGCCCAAGGAATGCAATTACGTTGGAGTGGTGTAAGTTGATTATACTGACCCCAATGCTCAACTGGCTCTTACTCGATCGATCTGGGAAGTATGAAAGGAAAATCGACCTCAGCGGAAATTGAACTCAGAACGTAAAAACGGACGAAATGCTGCTAAGTATTTTGCCCGGCGTGCTAACGATTCTGCCAGCCCACCGCCTGACATTAATAACAATTGTCTTTTCTAATAACGGCACAAGGCCTGAAAGTTTGGAGTAGAGGAGTGATTGATTATATCGACCCAGTGTTTCACGAGTATCTAATTCATTAATCTTGAAAAGATAAAAGGCAAAGTCGACCTCGTCTGAATTTGAACTTAGAACGTAAAGACGGGCGAAATACTGCTAAGCATATCGTCCCGCGTGCTAATGAGTCTACTAGCTCACCACCGTGAGGAAATATGATGTTGAAAAGTATAATAAAAAAAGGAACTCTAGAATATTACATCCACGAATCCTGGTGATTAACTATTCCAATATTTTAGCATTTTACACATATATTTATGACATCCTGTTAATCTGCTTTCACAGGCAAAAGTCTTAAACGTGTACGTTTTAGTCTTCTTAAATTTATAACATTTCAAATAGCTTCAATCACACATGCTACGAAGATATGTTTTTGGACACCCATGGTGGTTATTTTGAATTTATTTCAAATAATTGATCGTTGGGGGAAGACTATTTCCATGTTTTAACCAAATATTATCTCTCCACTTCATATTTGAATGAAATAATGTAATGTTATGGTGTACATAATCTGTTAAATAAGAAATTAAATGAGATTTTTTAACAGTTATTGAAAGACCACTTATGTAGCCGTGGTTGACTGCCAGAATGGGAAATCACTATCAATATCAAACGACATTTTAAACATTAATTGTAATTCCCTAATGAGAGCAGTATAATTTCAAAGCAATCTAATCTGACAATAATGGCCGGAGGAGAGCCGAATTTATTTTATCAACGATAAGATTATGAAATAAAAGGCAATTATTAAAATCATTAACTGCATGCAATGGAAATAAATGTTGATTAGGATTGCTGTCATAATGCAGTTATTTCATATGATGTTTAATTAATTTTGAAATCTTGTTAAAATGACTAAATTCCATTTGATTTTACAAAGAAACAATAATCTTTGTATTTTGATATAAGTTAGTGAAGTTTAGAATAGGCAAAGGAACGTGAGCTTGGCTATGTGGTAAGTAGCTTCCGGGTTCAGTCCTACGCATTCGGCAAGTGTCTTCTATTACAGCCTCAGGCCAACCCAAGCCTTGTGAGTGGAGTTGGTAGGGGGAAATATGGTATATATATATATATACAGGGTGTCCCCAAAAAATGTATACACACCTTAAATAATAGTAAATTTGTTATTCTTTGTAAGCCTAGTACTTATTCTATCGTTCTCTTTTGCCGAACCACTATGTGTATACATTTTTGGGGGACACCCTGTATACATATATATATATATATATATATATAATATATATGCGTGTGTGTATGTGTGTTTGTCCCCCCTCCACCGCATGACGACCGGTGTTAATCTGTTTACGACCCCATAGCTTAGCGGTTCGGCAAAAAACCGATAGAATATTACCAGGTTTTAAAAAATTACTGGGGTCGATTCATTCGATTAGAAGTTCTTCAAATCGGTGCCCCAGCATGGCCGCACTCCAGTGACTGAAACAAGTAACAGATAAACGTTAAACGGAACACACCTCCCATTCGAGCTTATAATTGAATAAAAAGAAGTATTTAGCAAAATCCCTGTAGACGTCCAAATCTCTACAGAATCAAGCATAATATTGCGCGTTCCTGAACTGCACCAGGAAGGCAACCAGCTGGCAGACTGTTACAGCATAGAAAAAGACTTTGCGCTGCTTCTTTTGACACTTAGTTCAGAGGTGGAGATTTTCATTGATTTTCATCCTTTCGGAGTTGATACACAAAGCTGCCAGCCACATACCGGAGTGGGTGATACTGACTAAGCCCCTTCCCCTCAAAATTGCCAGCTGTTCGTCTTGAATTAGAAACTATTATTTAGTCATGCCACTCTAAGTGCTTCATACAAATTCTACTGAAATCATTTTTTCTTCTCCATCATTTCGTGTTCATAAATTAATTACAGTAAACAACTAAGAGAGCTATAATCCAGGATTTCTATATATATTTGTGTCAGAATTTTATTGCAGTCTGTAGTATTAAATATATGAATCACTCTTATCTTAGAGAAATTGTATTGTCCTGCAGATATTTTTTGTGAATGTATACTCTTTTACTCTTTTACTTGTTTCAGTCATTTAACTGCGGCCATGCTGGAGCACCGCCTTTAGTCGAGCAAATCGACCCCAGGACATATTCTTTGTAAGCCAAGTACTAATTCTATCGGTCTCTTTTGCCGAACCGCTAAGTTACGGGGACGTAAACACACCAGTATCGGTTGTCAAGTGATGTTGGTGGTGGGGGGCAAACACAGAGACACAAACGCACGTATACATATATATACATATACATATATACGACGGGCTTCTTTCAGTTTCCGTCTACCAAATCCACTCACAAGGATTTGGTCGACCCGATACTATAGTAGAAGACACTTGCCCAAGGTGTCACGCAATGGGACTGAACCTGGAACAATATGGTTGGTAAGCAAGCTACTTACCACACAGCCACTCCTATATATCTATTGCCGATTTATTTCTAGTAGCATTTTTCACTTTGACATAACTCATATTGGTTATTTATAATTGACCAACATAATTTGTCCAAATAATTATTCTTAGTCAATTGGACCGACAGTTTTGAGGGGAGAGGGATATGTCGGTTGTATCATCCCCAGTACTTCGTTGGTGTTCTTTCTATCGACCACGAAAAGATGAAGTGCAAAGTGAAGTCGGCGCGGAATTTGAACTCAGATTAAAATGTGCTTCTTCCGACGTCCCAACCATTCTGCCAGCTCGCCGCCTAATTTGCACGGATAATATTGATGTCAAATTCTGGCACAAGGCAAGAAATTTCGGGCAAGGGGTAAGTCAATAACATTGAGCTCAGTGTTCAACTGATACTTATGTTATCAATCCCGAGGGAATGAAAGGCAAAATAGACATCGGCAGATTTTGAGCTCCGAACGGACGAATACCGCTAAGCATTCTCCCCGGCGTGCTAACGACTCTGCCAATTCGCTGCCTAGGTTGCACGAATAACATAAATCATGGACAAATAAGGCTGGATATGTAGGGAAAGAATCTGGTGGAAATGCTGTTCAAACTATCATCAAACAACTGGGTTGCCTCAACTAAATATTAAGAATGTCCAAACAGATTAATTTCTTTAGAAAACAGTGACGCCGCTCTATAAATTAATGTTAAACCTTATTAATAGAAATAATGAGAGGTCGGTATTGTTTTCTTTGATGCAGAAAACATGTGTACTATAAAAAAATTGCTAGACTTCCTTGTGGCTGGAAATCTTCCCTGGTGTCCTATGTTACTAGTATAACAAAACTTGCTTCCTAGAGACTAGAATTCTACTTTAGAATCTGAAATTGCTATGGCTGTGTACGTTTGTTTGAGTTTGGTTGTGTATATTTGTACTTATTAATATATTTCTGCTACAGTGCTTGTGCTTCTATGTAGTTGTGGTTACGTCTTCGGTTTTACTTCATTTCTTTGGGCTATAAACTATTTTGAAGTATGACTGAGAAAAGTGTGATTACAATTGAAAGGTACCTATACTTTTATGCGAGGTCTTAAGATAGTTTAACCCTATTTGAACTTAACTGTTGTTCAAAAGTATTTCTTGGTTTAATCTTTATCTCTAGCTGTCTCTTCACCATTTAATTAATACACACTAACACACACAAAGACACACACAAACACACACACACACACACACATGTATATATATAGTATATTTTACTCTTTCAAGCTATTGCTCTTTATATTTACCTTCTTTCCATCCATACCAGTTATTTTTAACTTTAAGAATAATAATTAATTCCTTACATTTCTATCTAACACCTTAATAGTTATGAAACAAAATATATTTAGTTGTGTCAGGGGAGAGGCATTTTTTTGTGCCTTATAATGTAACACACTCACCGGTAAAATTTCCACTTTTTTTCTTATTTGTATTTTCCTAAAATCTTCGTTGCGTCTTGCAACCTTTTCAATAGTTTTAACTCTGTCCGTTAAAAGGACTCTCCCCAGACACAACAGAATATGCTTCAACATACGAATCTTGCAAACCAAATCCCAAAACGAAATAAAATATATTTACTTTCACTGACCAGACCAACCCAATTTTATCTAGTTTCGGCCTTCCATGTGTTGTATATAGAAAGAGAAATTTATGTGTGTATACTTAGAATTGACTCGTTGGTGTAATCATGTTGTTCTGGTTATTTGATGAGCAAGCTCTGTCACACAGACATCTATGTCTCGCTTATTAACTGCTAATTTTATGACACATATCGAAAAAATTTAACCATTAACGTAGAACGTTAATGGTAAAAATATATTTCATATTGCTGAGAGATAGTTTTACACACAAGGTAAAGTAGTTAATTGAAGTACATCTAAATTTCAGAACTTTAAGGGACACATGGCCACAAATCATATAATAGAAAAGCCAGGTTAACAGCTGCTATCCTACGCTTTATTTTTAAATGTTAACATATATACTAAATACTTGAAATTCCAGAAATAGTGAACTACTGAACGATATTACATCCTGTATTGTTTCTCCCCTTGAAGGTGTTTCTTCAAATTCGTTCCGTTTTGTGATAACAATGTTGGTAAATCAAGTCCCGATAAATTTAGTATTGTATGAACAGCGTCATTTATTAATCTCCATGTTTTCTTCCGGTACGAAGCCGAAATAATCTGATAATGATTTATTCAAGTCGGACAGTATTATAGAAAATTATTAAAACGTTTTTAATCCCCGATGCATCTTGGTACATGCTCATACCAGTTCTCTGTTACTTCATATTGGTATTAACGACATAAGAGCTAATATAGATACACACACACTTCATCGTGGCGGCGCTTGTATTTTTTTGTGCAAGTCTCTCACATCCACTAACCATGTGGGTTACATGTTACACACTTCCACAGAGTGTGCATTTCTGGGTGTCAGACGTTTTATAGATGTTATACTTCACTGAAATGGTAGAGAGAGCCTGGTATTGTGCAGCAATGATCAGGATTTCGGTGGTACGCTGCAAATAACCTCGCTCAAGCCATGCCCAAGAAGTTTTATTATCCTTAACGTCCTGTGTATTCCTTTCGAATTGTCCATGCATTCTCATTTCATGAAGGTCTTCTTTTCTCTTCTCTTCAGCTCTTTGGTCAAACTCTTCCTCGCCCATCATTTCATCTGCATTTACACCCATATCTTTCGCAACATATTGCAGCTGTTCTTCATCACTATTTATCAATGTCTTCCAGCTCCAATGGGTTGCTATATTTTACAAGTATTTGTACAGTTAACTGGACGAAGCCCCTGACATTAGTTTCCACATGACCGAAGACGCGATATTGCCCAAAAGTTGGATGAAACAAACGTTTCTCCTTTCAGGATCCTTGGCGCATAAAAATGTCTTTCCTTTTGTCATCCAGCTGGGTACTGCGTCTTTCTGCAAGCACTCATCTAGTAATGACGCTATCCTTTCATGGAACCCTCTCAGCTTCTTCATCCGATAACGTTGGGCCCCATCCGATCCTGGGCTCTTCCAATTTGGGAGTTTTAAAGTGCTCTTTTAAACATTTCTGTAGTTTTCTTTGCTTTCTAGATCTATATTTCTTAACCTATCTTGGATTTCATGCAGCCAATCTCCTTCATCATTATGCTCTACACGTTGGTGCCAGATCCCTCTCCAGAATGCTCTGCCTTCCTCTGTATCTAGTATCATTGTTACATGTAATTGCCCATCTAATTTCTTTTGATTAACTTCAAACAATCTGTTTTCCCTGAATTGCTTAGTTCTAATGTCATATCTTTCCATTTTTGCTTTGATTGCAACTACTCTTTGTTTCAATTCTTCTAGTATCACATCATAACCTTTATTTCTTATTCTATATGTTCTTTCCAGCATTATTCTTATGTTTTCGTTCTGCAATTCCACTCTACTCATTCTATCAACTTGTCCTAAATGTCTTTTTTTAACTTTATTTGTTTCTCAACAATTCGTCTACGACAGAATGGTTCTTTACGTTTTATTTGTTCTCTTCTTTTGTATCCTCTCTATCTGCAGCAACCATAGCAGCAGCCCAAATAATCTTGTTAGTTTCAGTTATTTTTCTCGTCTGGAATAGCCCAAATACTGAATCTATCTTTTCGGTTTCAATTTTGAGCTTGCGTCGATCAGTATACCTCAGATTAGTGGGTGCTTGATTCTGGTCTTCTCTAATATATTGGCTCAGCATCCTCACTATATCTTGTTATCATCATCGTAAGCTTCTTCTTCTTCTTCTTCTTCTTCTTCTTCTTCTTCTTCTTCTTCTTCTTATTATTATTATTATTATTATTATTATTATTATTATTATTATTATTATTATTATTATTATTATTATATTATTATTATTATTATTATTATTATTATTATTATTATTGAGTGAGAGAGCAGTGCATGCCATCAAAGTGACACTGGGGTAAAATATACGAAGCCGAGTATACCCATCATGACTACCCGTCTGATAAGGGTACACCAAACACATGCATCACAACAATATGTGCGCGACATGGTGATCTCATATCAAGATAAACATGGCACGACTTTGCAGGTGGGGCCCAGTTAGAATTTTCTTCTGGTCGAGTAGCCCATCCTGCTCAAAAGGTCCCTGAATATGGGTTGTTTAAGGATGTTGAACGAACCACCCATGTTTCCAGGGGTGACTTATTCAAACCCCAAAGAATTCCTCTCAACACATGGCTATGATGCTCCCCCACTACTTCTGCTCGTGATCAGAGATGCACATATTGTCAGCCACTAAGGGACATGCTCAACTGGTTAAGGTCAAACAACTGACAAGCAAATCTATGGTATTGAGCAGAATATTTGCTGTAGCCCATCTTTTATACCAAGACAAAACAATGTACATGATAACACTTCCAGTCAGTTAAGATCAGAAGCCATGAGAGCCACTGCCTGGTACTGCATCAGGGCATTTATTATTATTGTTATTATTATTATTATTATTATTATTATTATTGAGCTAGAGAGCAGTGCATGCCCTCAAACGACACTGGGGTGCAAATATACAAAGCCCAGTATACCCATCGTGTCTACTCGTCTAATAAGAGGAGACTGTGCACATGCATCACAATCATATGTGCGCGACATGGTGCTCTGATATCAAGATAAACAGGGCATGACCTTGTAGGTGGGGTCTTGTTTAAGGATGATGAACAAAACACCCATGTTTCCAGAGGTGAATTGTCCAAACGGCAAAGAATTCCTCTCAACACCTGGCAAAATGTTTAGCGATATTTCATCGGTCTTTATGCTCTGAGTTCAAATTCCGCCGAGGTCAACTCTGCCTTTCATCCTTTCAGGGTCAATAAATTAAGTAAAAAAAAAAATTCGGGCCTCGTTCCTAGAGTAGAGAAGAATAATGAACTCAAAATTTTCCATTCTTTAGTTCATATGTTACGTATTTCATTCAACTAGGAACTGCTGCAATTTCTTGGGGAAAAAAAACTATAAATGACTTGTGGTATTTAATGGTGTTACAACATTTCACAAACACAAGCTCGCTGTGGTCAACTTTGTCTTTCATTCTATCAATGTTGATAAAATAATTACTAGTGAAGGAATTGGTTAGACGTAACGTATCACATTCTTTTCTCAAACTATCCAACATTGTGTCAGCCGTAAAAATCAATATTTTGTCCAGAAATGAAGTGGTGTATATAAAACGGTGAAAAACAAGAAAATCATAAAATATTTAATCTCGATCTGATTTTTCGAATGATTACGACGTCAACTGAGTATTTCATTCAATCATATCTTCAACTTAATTCAATCAACTATAATATCGTGTCAACATTTGTGGTTCTACATTTCTCATACAGATGCTAAAAATGTCTGTTAGTGAATATATGAATATATGTTTACTTACATACATGTATATATATATATATATATGCATATATATATATATATATATATATATATAATATATATATATATATATATATATATGTGTGTGTGTGTGTGTGTATGTGTGTGTATACATATATATAGATATATATATTATATATTATTATATATATTATATATGTATATATATTATATGTATATATTATATATGTATATATATATCTATGTATATATTATATGTATATGTATATATATATTCAATATCCATTCACACACACACACTCGTGTGTGGATGTGTGGGTATGTCTGTGTATGTGTGTAAACTTTATCATATGTACTTCTACGTTTGATACTGTATTTTACAATAAAATGCGACAAAACTTCGGCCTTGGGGAAATTAACGAATACGAATACCTTAGCATTCATTAATATAGCCGCGTTATTTTCTCAACGATTTTCTTGATAATTTAAGTTGATATACACTTTTCCAACAACAAAAATCGTTTGAAGATATCTTGAAATAGCAATTTTTGTTTTCTAGAATCATATCTTTTGTATTAATTTGCTAGTTTCTCTTCCAAGCAATATCAATGATTTTGATACGCAAGATTATTTTTATAAATACATTTCTTACACAGGAATATTTTTATGCTAGGGGATTAAAAAATTGAGTTATTATTATATTATATTCACTTAATACCAACTGTTTTAAAATTCTAATTCCCAGAGGTATATAACATATTTTCCACATACAAACATACACATATGGTATATATATATATATATATATATATATATATATACACTCACACAAATATTTATACATATATAAATATATACGCATACACTTACATAAATATACACACATACACTCACATATCTTTACATATAAAAGGCAGGATGTATGTGTGTGTACGTGAATGTAGCTTATGCACATCCACAAATTAGCACGCATGTCACTCCACCTTTAGGAGGACATTCGTGAGTTTTGTCAACTTATTTTTTTCTCGAGGCACACGCGGATAGGGGTAAAAGTCTATTTTCAACCATAGATTTTACCAATTCTGATGTTTGCTAACATGAGTTAAGTTCCTTCTGCCATACCCAAGTGAGAGTGTGTGTGGGGGAGGGGGGAGAAAAGTTGTGTGTTGATATATATGTGTGTGTGTGTGATGGTGAGAGAGAAGTTGTGTGTTGATGAATCTGTGTGTGTGAGGGAGAGAGAGAAGTTGTGTGTTGATGTATGTGTGTGTGTTAGGGAGAGAGAGTGCTTGACAGCGTCTAACAAAACAAGTAAAGAAAAAGTATGTGTAAAGGGAAGAAGGAGATAGTTTGACAGCGTCTAACAAAAAAGGTAAAGAAAAGTGGGAAAGAGTTTGACTGTGTCTAGCAAAAAAAGTTGCAGACAAAGTGTGAGAGAGTGTGTGTGACAGCGTTCATCAAAAATAAAAGTGTAAAATGCTTTGTTTTTTCTTAAACACGAGATATAGCCTTCAAATTTAGGATGTTTTTGAAAGACACTATATTCTATAATCAGATTATATATACTTTCTCACACAACAATTACAATGTATTTTAAATCGTTATATTATCTTATTGTACTTTCATACGTATATTTTAGATGTATATTTTAGATTGAAAAAGAACTGTTCATCTTAATTTTGAAAAATGAAAGCAGTATAAAAAAAAGCAGCATTATTTATAGGATTACCCTATATATCGCGATTACAGCTCAGAGCTGGGTCACCGTTTTTCTAATATGACGCCGCCTCCAGTACACTTTAGCAGCCTAGACTTGTTTGTGAACGCGTACGACCACATAGTCAACCGTTTTGAATAGGAGTGTCCGTAGAGGCCTACTTCTATTGCGTAGGTTGAAATGGATTAGAATGTGCAGGATTTGTAGCCAGGTGAAAACAATATAAAACTAAAACAAATCAACGTTTTACACTATACAAACTTTCTATTCTGCTACAATAACTTTCGATATCACCCGTTGTCGTTATTCCATTCCATAAGCATATGAATACATAAGATATGAAGATATTGAGCTGAACTACATTTGATTGTCTCATTCACTACATTTGGTATACATTCTGTGTCAGATTGACAAACAGTTTGTCGCACTTAGCGAAGGATCAATGGCATGATAATTTCTGTTTGTCGACAAGACACATATATTTAGATTTCCTTTTGCCCTTTTTTTATATGCTTGTATATACATGCTTTTTGTTTTTCATGTGTGGGCGTGCTAGTGTGGCGGATGTTCTTTCAGACATGCACATACACATTGACACTTATATGTTCACACAGACATGCAAAAATGCACATACTTACGTACACACACCCACACTCGCACCCGAAATGTGTTCGCGCGTGCAGGCGTATGTAGCAGACACGAACGCATACCAATCGACACGACTCCCACATACATGCATACATACACATACGCACACCCATACAACTAATAACACACCCACATCCAAACATTCATACATCTCGTAAATCTCTCTCTCTCTCAGTATATATATATATATATATATATATATATATATATATAAATTTAAAATAGTAAGGGTAAAAAATTGAATATTAATTTGATTAATATCAATTTAAAACCAGTGGTCTAGTATATTGAAAAATCTGAAGTTTCAGACAAAATTATATTACACACATACACATACACACACACACACACACACATACACACACACACATACACACACACACAAACACATACACACACACACACACACACACATATAAGATTTGTCTTGTGAATTCACGCGTTGAGGTATAATTTGTTGTGACTGGGGAGAATCATTCTATTTTAATGCCATAATAATTAACACTCTTACCTGTTCAATTCCCGCTCATATATTTTTGCCTTTCGTTCTAAAATTTTCGTTGCTTCTTGCAATATATATATATATATATATATTATATATATATATATATATATATATATAAGAGAACAAAGTGTACGTACGCTGCTATATATATATATATATAATACAAAATGGGACAACAACGCAAGACATCCGGACAGTTGGGTGATAGAAAAAGGGACAAAATAACATCCAGATAGACGATACAAAGAAACCAAGGACGGGTCAGTTAAAGTTTTCTATCTTCAGTCAAGAACCGGATTATCCTCGCAATTTCGGCTGATTATTCTTGAGATTGCTCCAATCTGGCCAGCCCCAAGGAAAAACTATGATAAGAGCATTAGATTCATTGGATGAAAGCATCGAATGTATACATATATATGCATACACACACAGACACACATACACACACACACACATTTATATAATATAGGTGGCTAATTTCGAATTTTATAACCTCAATGCAAAAATATATACATCACTAAAATTAACAAAGTCACTAATCAACATCAGTATTGCTAGAAATATGAGTCAAAGCAACGCAATAGCCAACAAAAGCACTAGCTTGTCTCCCTTTTCAGCTCATGAAGATATTGAGTTGTTTTCACTCTGATTTCTAGCAATACTGGTACTGATTAATGCCATTGTTCACTTTAGTGATGCACATATTTTTTGCCGTCAGGTTGTAAAATTGCGAATTAGTCACCCACATAATTTATAATCCTCACTGTTACCGTTTATGAACTCAGCTTATGATTTTAACGGAGATCTTATAATATGACAAGGCGAGATGACTTTAACCCTAGGCGAAATGGTAGCTACTGATGAGCATTAGGATGCGTTAAGCATCGAAATGCGAAATCATCGGAGATGTAGCTCTCTCTGCTACCGTGGGGAGCTTGTCTCCTTTGTCAGCTCATTAACACAGTGCTTTTCGTGGCTATTGATTTGTTTTGGTTCATATATATATATATATATATATATATATATATATATACGCATGCATATATACACATATATATATATATGTACGTACACTAACACAGTCGCTGGTCTTTCGTCTACCGCATCCAGTTTTTGGGGCGTCACCAGCTTCTTGTCTAGTCACGGTGTCAACAATATTTCCTTTAGTAAAGGGACTGCTGTTCCTGCGCAACTGATATTACTGTGATAGCACCATATGATCCGCCCTAACCAACAGCAACCTATTTCTCCGGTTGTCATCTGGGATTTCCTGTAGTTATCTATTCGGTAATGTAAAATCTAAAAGACACGGGCTTCCATTGGGGGCCCGCAATACTTTAAGTCGCATCAAACTGTTAAATGATACATGTATACATGCACTTCTACTAAGCGCGTTGAGCGCCCTCTTCTTCCATTTGTTCACTCACTCGTATACATACATATATTAAGTCATCGCATAGATTATACGATTTTTTCAGTTGCATGAACTGAAAGTAGGACGTGGACGAGGTAAACTACGTGCATCAATTTGCTATAAAAGCAAGTAGTAACTTTACCCTGTCCTTATTCTTAGTGAAAGTTTTCAAGAGTGTAGTTCGATTTTAACAGATACTATTTCAAAGCTAACAATGAAAGTGACAAAGGAGCATATTCGGCATATTTTGCATTATAAAGGCAACAACGCAATGGAAAGTGCAAGGGATATTAATGCAGTATATGGGGATCGGACAATAAGGGTACGCCAGTGTCAACCCTGGTTCCAGAAATTCCGAGCCGGAAACTGCAGCCTAGAAGTCGAGCCTCGTCTTGGAAGATCTGTAGAGCCCGACGAGGACGTACAGGTGGAACAAAATCCCACCGTAACTGGTGAAGAACTACCAGAGGAGCTTGGATTTTGTCATCCAGCCATTCATCGACTGCTGCGTAATATCAGAAAAGTCAACAAACTGGGTCAATGTGTTCCTCACAAACTTATCGAGTCTAATCGCGGGCAGAGAGTGAATGTGTGCTCTTCTTTGCTGCCACGTCTCAAGGATGAACCGTTTTTGGACCGTATGGTGACTGGTGACAAAAAATAGGCTCTCTATAAAAATGTCAAGCGCCGAAGACAGTGGGTAGGGAAAGGAGAAACACCGACACCCCAGGCTAAAGACATTCCTCAACCACAAAGGTGTTCTTTTTTTTTTTGGAGGGATATGAAAGGTTTAGTCCACTTTGAAGATTTTTATCCAAACCAAACTAAAACAAAGGATTTATTTTGCGAGCAGCTAGAACGTTTTAAGTCAGTTCTAGAAGAAAAACGGCCATCTTTGGTTTCAAGAAAAAAGGTGTTCTTCCATCAGGATAATGCTCGGCCACATGCAGCGAGGATGACATTCCAAAGGCCAAATTAGTTTCAATGGGAAACGATGCCCCACCCACCATATTCGCCGGTTATCGCTAAATATGGTTATCATTTATTCCGCAGTCTTCAAAATTGTTTGGAGGGAAAAAATATGAATTATGTAGACAAGGTCAGAGCAGTACAGGAGGAGTATTTTTCGTCACGGACAAGTGAATTTTGGAAGAGGGTCTTTGCAGGTCTACCAGATAGATGGAAGAGCATTGTAGAAAATGAAGGAGAGTATATTTTAGATTAAAAAAGAACTTTGATTATTTCAATTTTGAAAAATTAAGTATAAAAAACCGCATTATTTATGGGATGACTCAATATACTAAATATATATATATAGGTGCCGGCGTAACTGCATGATAAGGAACTTATGTCTCAACTACGTACGTGGCTGTGGGTTCAGGCCCACCACGTGACAACTTGGGAAATCTCTTGTAGTATAGCGTCGGACCGACTAAAGCCTTGTGAGAGGATTCGGTAGATGGAAACTTAATGAAGGCTCTTGTATACATCCATGCATGCGTATGTATACGTATGTCTATGCGTATGTGCTGGTGTGTTTACGTCAAGTCGGTGCTCCAGCATGGCCGCAATCAATAAATTGAAATAAAAAAAAGAAATGATAAAAGATACACACACACACGTACACACACATATACACACACACACACACACACACACACATAATACATATATATATAATCGTGTGTGTGTAGGTAGGTATGGAATACGAGATAAATCATCTGTAGTTATGTGAACCAATAGTATGAATGTCAACGTCTTCGACGAGAGGGAGAGGCAGACACAACTTTACTGTCTAATATAAATCGTTACTATGACAAGAAACATGCATCGGACTTGTAAGTAATATGTTCTGCATTTACTAATTGAATTTAGCCAGTGGAAGTATAGGATATCGCCGACTTTACTTCTATTTCAAATCAACATTAATCGGACTGTCGATTCACGGGTACGTCCGCATTTCGTTCATAACAATCAACTCTTAATATCGACATTTCCGTGAAAAATATATAGTTATTGCAACTATACATGAAGTAAGTTCGCAAATCATGTTTTCTGTGTGATATTTGCTGACAAATGTTTATTCTCAAGACACCGATCATGAATACATCGTCATGAAAATATGCGTTTTTTACTTATAGAGAACGCGTACGCCATTCAACCTGTTACTATTTCAAAAGCATTATTTTCAGATCGATGGAAAAGCCACTCACACACACACACACACACACACACACACACACACACACACTCACACACACACACACATACATACACAAAATAGAATGAGAAGCTGATATTGAAGTCAATTATTAACAAAGTACTCCTTGGAGCAATTACATTGATTGTATTACATTCCAGTTATATAACGTCTATATAGTTCCGATCTTATGTCATGAAAATCGACACACAGGCAAAAATAATGATCTATTCTTCAGTAGTCAGACAGTTTTTGCGAGTCGAAGTATAGAATAGCGCCGCATTCTACTGTGCAGTCCATTGTAAGTAAAAATAACACGTGGAATCGGTATACTTGAACGTCCAATTTAGATGTCTGATGGCCATAAGACACAGCCCAGCAACACACACACACACACACACACACATGCACACATACTCTCACACACACAAGCACTTACACAACACACACACGCAGACACACACACACACACGCACACACACACATATGAAGGTGTATGGCTCAGTGATTAGAGCGTCGGGCTCAAAATCATGAAGTAGTCAGTTCGATTCCCGGACTGGACTGTGTGTTGTGTTCTTGAGCAAGACTCTTTATTTCATATTGCTCCAATTCACTCAGCTGTAGAATTGAGTTGCGACGTCACTGGCCCCAAGATGCATCTGCCTTTGCGTTTCCCTTGAATAACATCAGTGGCGCGGAGAGGGGACGGTGTCATGCATGGTTGACTGCTGGTTTTCCATGAACAACCTTACCCGGACTTGAGCACCAGAGGGAAACTTTCTTCTTGCAAGCCAATGATCATTCATGACCGAAGGGGTTCTTTTCCCTGTATGTATATAATATATATATATATGTATATTATATATATATATATATATACATATATATATATATATATATATATATATATATATATATATATATTTCAACAATGAGGGCAAAATAATTAATTATTAATCAATTCACCAAGTGTTCAGTATGCAAAGGGACCATTCAAGGCGAATTCAAATTATTACATTATATAAAAGGGCTTAGTAAAATAAATACTTTGCATTTGATTTTTCGATGTCATTACCCCAAACTTTTGTGAGTTAAATTATGCAAACACTATATATGAGAGAGATTTTCTTTAAGTATTAGAAATAGCCTTAAAAAAGTTTTTAGCTGCTATTTCTAATGAGTTCAGTATGCGAAAGAGTATTAATAATTTTTTTACTAAGCCCTTTATATATATATATATATATATAATATATATAATATATATATATATATATATAGTTAATCCAAACAAGATAACACAAAAAAACACAACAACGCGAGGACGTGGAACAAATATATTATTGGACGCTCAAGAAAGAAGGCAAGAAGGAGGGTTTAACGTTTGAGCGGAGCTCTTCGTCGGAAAAACAGGAGAAGGAAAGATCCCGAAAAGAGAAGACAGAGGAAAAAAATCGCCAACGGTACACACGAGGTCACATACATATACGTATATACATACATACAAACACTCACACACACACATATTATATATATATATATATATATATATATATATACATATGTGAAATGATCTTTGGTAAGCAGCATCTATATTTACAATTCTGTAAAAAGTGATAGTAGCATACCATTTACACCAACGTACAACCTCACTTTTTATCATCAGATTTAAGAGCTATACTTAGTTCGTTGTGTTGTTTTTGTAAACAAACTTCATGTACTTTTTTGCGATGACTTTTTGGTAATCAGCTTCGATTCCCACAATTCTATAAATAAAAATAATAGTATTTTATAAGCTAAAACCTTGTAAGTTATCACTGAGCAATTAATAACGAAAATAGTCTAATAAAGGGTCATATAAGCCCTCTACGGAAAAGAATATGTTTTCCGTACGCGTGGGACTCAAACCCGCGAATATTTGTTTCCGCGACAAGGGTACTACTCATTTACACTAGCGTACAACCAACGTATCACCTCGCATAAAGATCGACGCTGCTTTCCAAAAACCCCAAAGCTTACAGAACGCTATATATATATATATATATATATATATTATAGTACAGTCCTTGACCATCACTGCAAAGGATATGCGGGAGTATGGAGTAATGTTTTTCATGCCAGTGGTGTATGCAGACCAGTGTTTAAGACTTGGAATTACGATTTTTTCTTATCTTCTATTCTAGTTACCCGGTTGCCTAGAATTCCCTCCCTTTCAAATTTTTGTAAATTGTGGGTATTTACACAGACATATGCATGTGCATTCACTGCCTCCCTACATGACAACCTTTCCCCACCCAGTTCTATCTACCATAGTATGTCGGTGTGGTATGTGTTTATGCTTCTAGATGTGCATATGTTTCGGCACATGTGTGTCTATAATCAGCTCATTGTCTCTAAGTGTCACTAGCTACGCATTTCGTTACGTCTCTGTATAAGTTATAGATGCCCGTCCGTTTTATTGTTTGGCTTCAAATTTTTGACGGTTAACTTCCCAATTACTACATATTTGACTGATTTCTCTTCTGTTAATCCTCTCTATTATCTCTTTCACTAAATCACATCCTGTAAATATATTTTTTCAAGTCTATAACACTCCTCTAAGACGAAAATCTTTGCCAAAATTATCAATACAAACATCTATTTAATGAATACAATATCTGAAAGCCGAAACGTTTGTAAAGATATATTTAAGTGTTGTGATTCAAATAAGTATGTCGTTTATGCAATAGGTGTTTTTTTCTCTCAGTATGATGAGAACAGAAACAGTTTCTGAGCGAATTAAAATGGTACTCAACACATTACTGAAAACATCTTAATTAGATAATACGAAGGTAAGTCAAAAATTTGCGATTTATTAAAACAAAAGCAGGAGTTAAACAATTACATCATTCGTTGACACAATCCCTTCGATTTTCACTGTATTTGTTCCAGCGTCACAGTCTTATTCCATCGAAAAATACCTTTGGCTGATCACACATTCTGCCGTTCTTCGTCTGCATCAAGTCAACGATATCGCAAATGATGTTTAAGTGGTACAAGAAGGTGATAGTCGGATAGGTTGAGATTTGGACTGTATCTAGGTTGTTCTAGAAGGTCGAAAATCAATTTTTAAGTGTGTAGCAACCGTATGTGTACGTACATACTCTTGACAATAGACCTCAGTGTTTGGTATTGATTGCTGGTTTCAGTTTGCTGACTACCAATTCACTTTAGCCTACACTGGTGACTGTAGACCTCTTCTCCAGGAAAATGTCCCAGTATAGACTATTTTCCTTTCGCCCCAAACAGTCAGCGTCACTATTTCTATGGAAGATTGAGTTATGAATTTCTTTTTTGCTGGCGATTCCAGGTGTTTGTACTTCATACTCCGCCTTTTCGATTCTAGCTCAAACTAACTGACCTAGGACTCATTCCCTCCAAAAACGCTGCTCCTTCATCGTTGTAGGAACCGCGTAAACGTTGAGAGATATCTGCACAATTGGAGTTATGCGCTTCAGTAAGCTCTCTTGGAACCCAATTCACACAAAATTTACGGAAGCGAAGCATGTTGTGGTTGAATCCATATGCAGAATCGTGACCAATTTGCAGAGATCGTTTCATCTTATAAATGCTAACTCTACGTTTCACCAGGTCCATCTCAGAAGCTTGTTGAATTTTCGTCTCTCTGTTAGAGGTTGAAGGGCATTCTACTCCTTTTTACATCACGTTTGTCCAACTGTTTTTACCCTTCTGGATCCATTCATACACACTTCTATGCGAGGGAGTACTGTTCTTTGTATTGTCCTTGAAAGCCTGCGATGAATTTCAGCACACATTCAAACCAGAGAAATCAGATTACTGATCGCTGTTCTTCCTTGATGCACACCGTACGCGGAGCGGCAATGATTACTCTGTAGCCTCCCCCAGCCCCCCCCCCCCCCAAAAAAAAAACATGAAAACTGGAGCGATCAAGATAATCAAACCTCGGTTATGTAACAGCAAGCGTTTCACTTTTTATTACGTGAGCACTGAAAACTGTAGTCAATCTAAAATAAGTTTTGGCAAGAGTGATAATTTTCTTTTCTTTTGTAATTGTTGATTGTTATTTGTCAAAATAATTTGAAAGAATCACAAAGGCAAATGACACACACATACACACACATCTCTCTCTCCATCTGTCTTACGTATACGCATATGCTCACACATGCATATGTAATTATATATATATATATATATATATAATATATATATATATATATATATATATATATATATAATAGAAATATTAAAATTACTAAGTCTCTCTAAAAAAAGAGAACACGGCAGCGTTCTGGAAATTAATAGTTATCGCCATACTAATATGCCATTCTTATAAAAATAAGAATAAAGCTGTCCGCTTATTAGCTCCATGAGGCCATCGCCTTAAGTTAGCTATTGATACACAAACTGTATCCATATAACCTTCGAACAAGGGAGGTCAGTCGCTCCACACTACTTGATCGACAGCTACAGACGCGTTCGGGGTATTGCCCCTTGTCAATGTAGCATATTCAGACCAGTAGGTGTCGCTTCCGACTATCTCTGTTCGAAGGCTTTATTTACCTAGTTTCGGTGGAATACATCCACTTGTTTTCAATAATAGAAATATTAAAATTACTAAGTCTCTCTAAAAGAGAACACGGCAGCGTTCCTGGAATTAATAGTTATCGCCATACTAATATGGCATTCTTATAAAAATAAGAATAAAGCTGTCCGCTTATTAGCTCCATGAGGCCATCGCCTTAAGTTAGCTATTTGATACACAAACTGTATCCATATAACCTTCGAACAAGGGAGGTCAGTCGCTCCACACTACTTGATCGACAGCTACAGACACGTTTCGGGGTATTGCCCCTTGTCAATGTAGCGTAGTCAGACCAGTAGGTGTCGCTTCCGACTATCTCTGTTCGAAGGTTTTATTTACCTAGTTTCGGTGGAATACATCCACTTGTTTTCAATAATAGAAATATTAAAACTACTAAGTCTCGCTACATTGACAAGGGGCAATACCCCGAAACGCGTCTGTAGCTGTCGATCAAGTAGTGTGGAGCGACTGACCTCCCTTGTTCGAAGGTTATATGGATACAGTTTGTGTATCAAATAGCTAACTTAAGGCGATGGCCTCATGGAGCTAATAAGCGGACAGCTTTATTCTTATTTTTATAAGAATGCCATATTAGTATGGCGATAACTATTAATAACTATATATATATAAATATCTATATATCTATCTATCTATCTATCTATCTATCTATATATATATATATATATATATATATACACATACATACATATATACATACTTACATATATAGATACATACATACATACATACATACATACATACATACATACATACATACATACATACATACAGAGCTGGGTGAAAGTCCGTTAATCCGTTAATATTTTCGTTAACGATTTAACTTTTATTATCGAACTGATTAACCTCGTAAGATTTAGCTTCCGTTGACTCAAGTCCCTTAACCCAAAACTCTTCTACTGCAGCCCCTTGATCGAAACAGTGTTGACCCAACAAAAAGAGAGTGCAAGCCACAGTTCACTGAAGGACAAGGCCCGGAATTTAGTAAGGATCTGTCTGGAGACCAACTCCAAAGATCTACTGACAGTTGCTGCCTTTTTCACTGAGCAAGTCTTAGGGAACTTGTACATCAAGTTCAACACAAACATCCCTCCCAGTGCTGCAGTTGAATGTTTATTTTCCATGGGCAAGGACATCTTGAGTGCCAAGATATCGTCCTTGTCTGATGTAAATTTTAATATGTTAATATTCATGAAGGTCAACATGAATCTCACCAACAAAATGGAGAAGAGGGAGAATTAAAGTATGTATATATCGTGTTTTTCATTTTTTTATTTTTATTTTTTTTATAGCCACTGTATCAGTAAACTTTTGTTTTAGTTTAATACTAACATTTTGTTTCATATAAGGTATTTCTCTACTGTTTTCTGGCCCTAAAAGAATTTAATAATCTTTAAAAAGTGTCAAAACTATGAAATTAGCCTGTTTAGGCCCTTTCAAATTTAAAACAATAGAATCAGCATTTTTAACTTTAAGGAAAAAAACTATAGTTTTGGGGTTCTAAAGCCCTCAAAAGGGCCCAAAAAGCTAATTTTATAGTTTCGGCACTTTTTAACCCTTTAGTGCTTAAACCGGCCAAAACCCATTATATCTAATTCCTCTACGAAATCTTTTTAAAAACCAACAAATCACGTTAGTGAATTCTCGTAGCTTTGAGATATTGTGAGGGCTTTTCTATCAGAAAGCACAGAACTGGGAGAAATGCAAAATTAACTGAGATGGATGTCAACAGAGAAAATATTGAGTTCCATAAAGAGGAAAAAATAAGTGGAAGGAAAAAAGTTGGTAAATATTTCGCTGTGAACACAAATAGATGTTGCGTGATAAGCAGGGAATGCTAGAAATAGAAGCCAAATCTTTCCTTTTCTGGAAAAAGGAGCGGTTTAGGCGTGATTTCGATGTCACATTCGTTGAAAGCATTAAAATAATCTGGAAAAGAACAAAGACTCACGAAACAAAACTCCCTTAGTGGG
This sequence comes from Octopus sinensis, assembly GCF_006345805.1. NCBI lineage: Eukaryota > Metazoa > Mollusca > Cephalopoda > Octopoda > Octopodidae > Octopus > Octopus sinensis. Next base: position 27,908,822 of record NC_043011.1, on the reverse strand, counting down.
GAACTTCGAGGTCCCCACCATTCCTCCCACCCTTCTTTTCTGGAAAAAATGGCTTGCAGCGAGTTTGGGGGTCAGATACTTTGAATGCACCCGAAAAAACCTGTGGAAAAAATTATTCCACACCGAGGTACGAAATATTTATCGAAAGGATAAAATCTAATACCAATTATACCTGTATTTTAATTAATTCAAATTAATGTAGCTCATCATGAAAAGTGGTAATATTTTTGTCGGTTGCCATCTAGGATGACTTTAGTAACAAATCAAACAGGTAAGATTCATTAAGAATTTCAATTTTAGTGTTTATCCATAATGTTATTGCTTTTACACCTGTTAATAAAATTTACCTGTCTCATAAAGGTCAAATTTACTCAGCAAGATCAACTAAAATTGCATAATAAACCAGTGGTATATAAAGCACTCACTGACAAAATTTCAAATCTCTACGTAGAAAATTTACAGTTACAAGCAAATATTGTGGATATCTCTCTTGAACCTGAATAATTCAAAATAACGTAAATAAAAAAGTATTATATATTGACATTAATATGAACACTAAAGATGCTTTTAGGTGTATTTTTCTTACACACACAGATAACACATTATTATTTCATAAAACTTGTTTATGGCGAGAAAAATATTGAAAAATATCAATAGATGTATGGGTGAGAAAGAAACGAGGAGGGAGATTTGGGGATATGCTAGAAACAACAGCCAGATCTCCCTTAAATCACACTTTTCCCTCTGAAATTATTAACAATTTTTAAAAACCGAAAATGTTTCCCTCACGGGTTTTAAGGGCGGAGTGAAAAGACGAAAATGGCCAAAATTGTTTCAGACTTGGGTGCTGAGGAGGTGGAGGGTGTGAAAAAATTTTTTTGTGAAGTGATGCCTCCCATCATTCTGAATATTTGGTGTAAAACATTGGAAAAAATCCCTGTCAAAACGGAGAAATTCCAACTTAAGTGGGCCGTCTGATCCGAAATTCAGTTTTCCTGAAACTCAACCCTCTCCCCCGCCACATTCCAAAATATTTTGTCTGCAAATTTCTTTGTAATCGTTTGAAAGGTATCTGTGTAAAATTTTATTAAAAAATACTCATTTTCCAGAAAGTTGAAGAGGAAAATGTCGGATCCAGTGAATTTTCCGAAACTCCTCTCACCAAACCATCGGAAAATGTTTTCAAACAAATATTTATACAAATTTAATGTGCAGGATATAAGCGATTATTTGGTGAACGTTTCGTTAAAAAGTATCCATTTTCTGGAAGTTATGAGGCAATAAATTGGTGGGGTATTAAACTGTAGTTATACAGTTTTCAATAAACGTTAACTTCAACGGATTAACGACTGACGAAGTTAATTATTTTGGTTAACGGATTAATGATTAACGAAGTTAACATATCCATTGATGGTGCCCACCTCTGCATGAATACGTTCATATATATAAATATATATATATATATATATATATATATATATATATATATATATATATAGAGAGAGAGAGAGAGAGAGAGAGAGAGAGAGAGAGGAGAGAAAGGGAGAGAAGGGGAAGAGAGATCACAATCCCCACAAATAGAATTAAGTATTATGAGGTCGTTGTAATTGACTTAACTAACTTGTTTCTCAAAATTTGCGAGCAAAATTTTGAGAGCATTATTATTATTGAGAGAGAGAACAGTACATGTCATGAAAGTCAATTAGGGTTACAAATATACGAAGTCCCATATACCAATCATGACAATGCGTCTGATAAGGGTAAACAAGACACATCCACCACAATATTATGTGCGCGATATGATGACCACATATCAAGATTGACAGCCCATGATTTTGCAGGTAGGGCCCAGTTAGAATTTAATTCAGGTTGTGTAGTCCGTCCCGCTCAAGAAGGTTGTTTAAGAATAATGTATGAAACACCCATGTTTCCAGAGGTGAATTATTCGAACCCTTAATTCTTCTTCACATCTGATTCTGATGCTCCTCCACTGTTTCTGATCGTGGTCGGAGATACACATATCGTGATAGTGAAATAGTGAATGAACGTAGAAAATTTCATTGTCCGTATACTTCTGACAAAATTTTGCAAATAAATCTAACATAATTTTGAAAGACGAAAAAATACCAAATATGTGAATCCATAAATACGAATGCTCGAGATTCAAAGATGAAGAGAGATTAATTTTATAGAAAATAAAGAAAAACGTTAGCGTGACTTGTGGTATTTGATATAGAGCTTCTTTTGAGAGTGGCTTGAAAATAAGTGGCTTATATGGACTTCTATATCGATGCTCCATTGCACAACACATGCACGACACACAACTAATAATTTTGTAATTTGAATTACAATACACTCATTGTCGAAGCGCTAGAGTTTCATGTATTGCCCTTTGGCACACGAAAAGTGTTATGCCCGTAACTCTAGCATGCGTGTAGCTACTATAAGATCCCCAGATTCAACAAATGAATATCATTAATGCATAATAGAGTAAGTAGTGAGTTACACTTTTTCTGGCATTTGTAAATCCAGCTGCACACACTACGCACATATACACATATATACGCTCCTACATACACTCAAATTCTTTTATATAGCAGAGATACATATCATGGATCTAAGAAGTATATCGAAATACAAAATGTACACTTTTACACCCAACATTTCGTGGACTTTTGCACATTCTTTTACAGAAACTAATGCATTTCCTTGTGCATGTAAAAATACCTGCAATGTTGTCTGTTTCTATTTCTATGTGTGTTACAAACTCCAGAATTCTTTGTGTAGAGGCACTATGGGTTTTATTTCTTTTATATTTTTAATGAATCAGCATCCTGCATTAACGACTTCTAAAGCAGGTAAAATGACATACGATGGGGTTAGGATGGGTGTAGTCTGTAACGTAACTCACTATGTTGCTGGCAATTTATTTTATGGACCTTGTAAAGATTAAAGGTAAAAAGTGCCACCGACGGGATTTGAGCTCAGCTTGTAAACCAACGTTAGTTAAATACCACTAGAATATTCTATCCACTTCTCCAACGATTCTTTCAACCCACCGTTATTAGTGTTTAAATTTTGGCTTGATTCTGCAGTTTTGAAGAATCACTAATGCCAATGAGGAAATTAATGTTCAATATTGGATTATTAAGCAGCTATGTCATGTCTGTAAAGTATCTTGTGAAAGTTAATGGAATAGTCTCTAGTGAGATTTTTCTTTGTTTCTTTTTTGTGAGCTCATTTTATTAATGGACACATTAATATGTTAGAGTGGGCAAGAACAGTGAAATGCCGGAATGAAATTGTTTTACGATTTAACTCTCAATATCTCTCTTCTACGCTCATCGGAACTGAGGTTCACTTTGCCTGTCATTCTCCAGAGATTCTATGTCGGTCACATAGTGAGAGGTTAATTCGACAGATTATATAAGATTTTATCATATTGAGTGCGTATGTATGTGTGTATGTGTGTGTGTGTGTTAAAAAAAAGTATATCGTTATTAATAAATGGTCAATAGGCAAGAGTATTATATATTTTCCGAATAACTGTGCCGTTACTTTCATGGTTTGTAGTTTAATAGTGAAGTTTAGTTTAGTATCATAATGTTCTAATTTCAAAGAACATATGATTCTATGCATACAGTTGTAGAGTCAAACAACTCAGCTCATAAACTCAAACTATACTGGTAATGTGTGTCTACTTTTTTAGTCTATACAATTAGCAAAGACTTAAAGTCTCACCTGTGTTGGTATATAGCGTTAAACACGAAACCTGAAGTTCCACTTATCTCAATAATATCACGATATATTTATATATCCATATATATCCATATATATATATATATATATATATATATATATATATATATATATATATATACATATACATATTATATATATACATATATATATATATATATATATATATATATATATATATATATATATACACATATAGACACACGCGCGTGCATGCACACACACAGACACACATATATATCAATAATAATAAAGGGTAAAATTAATTAATTAATTAATAATCAATAAATATTACCAAGTAGTTCAGTATGTTAAAAGAAGCATTATAGGTAAACTTATACAAAAAATCTATAATTATGAGTATAATTATAATTATAATTAGGGTTCAGCAAAATTTGCATCACCACATACCGAAATTTAGAAATAGCAGTAAAAAACCTACTATTCTACTACTATAAAATATCTCCAGTATATTGCAAGCAAATGAAAGTGTGTCCGAAACTCCTATTCTTTTGTTATTAATTCTCTAATATATGGGTGTGAGCGTGCGAATGTGTATGTATGTATTTGTCTATGTGTTATAGTTCTTACGACAGTGTGTCAACTTATGTATTTCGCTTGTTCTTCAAACCAATAGCATATACTTGTATATCGTAGTTTATTGATACTCAGAGTATAGAATAAATAATAAGTATAACTTTCCCTAATATATTTCATTTGTTTATCTTGCAAGCTTTATAGTCAGTTAACAATCTACTTTCTTATGCGTATACGTCGTATACGTCCATTGCTGCTAAACATCAGCGAGAAGAAATTTCTCTACATCCTGAAAACATAAACTTCCCATAACTATAACTACAATGAGAAGAACAGTTAAAGTAAAATGACGCATAACAATTACATTACACAAAGAAACAAGTTCTTAAGACGTAAATTCAACATTAAATAGCTACAAAGTGACTTACAACTACATTTTACGTATTTACGTGTCACCAGTGCAACATACATTTATATGAATGTATGGAATAGGAAAAGTTTACTTCTGTTTGAGGCCGTGATAATAGGAGGTTAAAATTTATTAGAGAAATAGCTAATGATTCATTTACTCTACAATGGCCGATTTTTCATGCACGTTCAGGATGCATGTATGCTATATAAAATAACGATAAATGTATGTGTGTGTGTCTATATATATATATATATGTGTGTGTGCGCGTGTGTGTATGTATATATATATATATATATATCTGTGTGTATGTATGAATGTATATATATATATATATATATATATATATATATATATATATATATATATATATATATATATATATATACATACGAGGTCTGATAAATAGGTATCCAGACTGTTGCCATAGTAACGAGGCTAAAGCACGCAGAGTGAAGCCGCTCGGCAAAGATTGACCTTGCACACTGTTGTGCATAAACATTGAGTTCTAGCTCACTTTCGCCGTGTACAGCAGTGATTGAAAGGAAGATGTGTAGCGTCTGATCGTCGAATTGACCATGACAGAGAAAGTTTCCATGGCGACACCTGCACAGTTGCAGAAAGTGTATGGGGAGGAGTGTATCAGCCGCACACAACCGTACGAGTGTTTCAGACCTACCCACGGTGGCCTAAAAATGTCGATATTGGCGTAGGTTGTGAGAGAACCGCAACCAAAACCGAAGAAAACATCGCAGATGTGCGTTCAGCTGTGAGGGAGAATCGTCGAACCACCATCGGTGAGTTATCAGAGGATGCACATATTAGTTACGGTTCAGTCCATTATCACTGAAGATTTTGGTATGAGGCGCATGTCTGCCAAGTTTGTGCCAAATCTACTTTCAGCGGACCAAAATTGCATTCGGGTTTCAGTTGCACAAGATCTCCTTGTGTGTCAAGAACGATGAAAACCTTTATGTAAACCTGGCGTAGGCCTCTAAGCAAGTATCGCGAAGCTGTTGGCAAAGTTTGATGAAACTTTCTCTGTGATTGTTAAAACGACGATCACACGCTTTACACCTTCCATCAAAGCACTACTGTAAACAGCGGAAGTGAGCTACAACGTCAAAACTTAGTGTCCATACACAACAGAGTTCAAGGTCATTCTGTGCAAGCGGCTTCTCTCTGCGTGTTTTAGCTTCGTTACTATAATAACAGTCCGGATTCTTATTGATCAGACCACCTGTATACACACACACACACACACACATGTATTATGTATAGGAAATAGCTTCTAGTTTTATGTAATCATATCGAAAGATCTTTTAAGCTAACTAACGGATATGTGGTTTTCGTTTTTTGAACAGACTACACACGCACGTTCGCAAAAGCATTAAACAAGTTTTTTGCATTTACATATACATAAGTAACTGTCTTTAAAAATACATTAGTCGCTGAAACGTATATATCTGAGTCTATCAAGGATCAAACAACAAGTCGGAATGTAGCTCTTTTCTCTTAAATTCTTCCCCTGATGAAATGCCCAATCAACAATATTCGACATGGAAATTTAATTTAATTTCTCAATTTGATTCAGTTGGTTATGGAAACAGGTGCAGAAGTATGTATATATATATAAATACATATATATGGCTGCAGGTGTATGTGTATGTATATATATAAATACATATATATGGCTGCAGGTGTATGTGTATGTATATATATAAATACATATATATGGCAAATGAAAGACGGAAGATGGAATATACAAGAATTTATTGTTAATCACCAGAATTGTTTCGTCACATCGATTCCTCATGGGTGGAGTGGGACACTCAACAACTAGTTCAGGAGCATCCGGTGGTGCAGATGTATTTCGTCGGGTGATAAATAAATACAGCTCATTAAAATGACTGTTCCGCAATGCATGTGTGCGCATGTAAATGTGTAAGTATCTCGCCACTCAAAGATTCATCTTATATTTATCCATGTATGTGTGCAAAACTCAAGTCAACACAGTATCGATTTTTACTCCAAGGAAACGCTGCCGATCTGTGCTGATACAGCTTGGAATCTCTCACTGCAGATGTTGCTATCAGAATTCAAGAAGCTGGACATATGCTGCAAGGCATCTCGCCTTCTAACACTAGCACCATTTCAACGCCCTGGACTGGTGTCCTTTATATACCCCGAAAGTATGAAACGAAGAAATGGCAGTTTGTCGTAAATCATTTTCTTCAGTATTATAATTATTCTGTAAAATTCCCCTCTGTGTGGTTCTTGGTTAAAATAGTTAAGTTTGTGTAATTAAATTATAGCAAAATTTTAGCAAATTGAGTTTAAATTATGGCGAAATTGTTCAACTAAATTGTTGACAAAATTGTCTGGCTAAATTAATACAGAATTTTAATATATTATATTGTAGGCGCAAGTACACTGTTTCGTAATGAAGCTCGTTTTTAAGCCCGCACCTTTGTCTTCTACAATAGCTTTAAGGCAAATGTGGTAAGCATGGTAGTCGGAAATTGTATGTAAGCCTATCGTATATATATATATATACATATAGCATATATATATACATATCAAATAAATATATATATATATATATATATATATATATATACAATATGTTACATTACTCGGTAGTCAAGATAAAACTCTGAGTTTCAGATGCCGAAGTGGAAATCCACAACACCATCTCTTCGGTTATCTGGCTATTTGAAAACGTTTTCAAATAGCCAGATAACCGAAGAGATGGTGTTGTGGATTTCCACTTCGGCATCTGAAACTCAGAGTTTTATCTTGACTACCGAGGAATGTAACATATTGTATAGATAAATTTCCTCTATTTACATAATATTGAGGTCTCTTTCGTTGTTATCTTACCGTTTTATCAATATATATATATATATATATATATATATAATATATATATAATATATAATATATATATATACATACATATATTATATATATTATATATATATATAACTATATATATGTATGTATATATATATATATATATGTATATATATATATACATATATATATGAATACATATATATACATATATTAGAAGGTTATAACAATATGTATAACATATATACATGCATATTTATATAAACATATATAGAGTTATATACAGTTATATATATATATAACTATATATAACTATATATATGTATGTATATATATATATACTTATATATATACATATACATATATTCTTGTGTGTATATATATATATGTGTGTATGTGTGTATATATATGCATGTATATGTATTATTTATATTATTATTTGATTGAACGCCACGCATCTATTTTCAAGTAAATGTATCTTTATCTTTTTGATGTGACTCTACCATATACTGTTTTCTCTCTCATCCTTTTTCTAATTCCCTTTTACCCCTTCAACTTCCTCACTCTCTCTCTCTCTCTCTCTCTCTCTGTATATATTGTAAGATGAATCTCTCTTTGTTCGCACATGACCATCGTCCATCTTTCTCTTTCTCACCTGATCATCTTTCACGACTGTCGTAAGGACAGCACGTATCCTGTCTCTCTTTTATATCTTTTCTCTTCTCCAAGAAATATTTGTTATTTTTAGCCTCTTCCGGGTGTAACGACCTTCCATATTTGTTTTCGTTCGGTTTCCTTGTATGTCTCCACTGCCCTGTGCTTTTTTTCCCAAATTTGATCCTCCATAAGTCCCAAATCTTATTTTGGCACGTATGGGTGCAACTGTCTTCGATGGCTCATATTCTCGTTCAATGCTCCATATAAGGTGTAGATAGAGAACCGACAACTGATTAATGGTCGTTCTTTATGTTACTTGTCCTGTTTTGCAACTGTTTCTCTCGTTGTTTGCGTATTGAATTCATTTCTTTCTTATTTCATGTTGTTTACTGTTTGGTGACGTCCTCTACACATATATGCATGTGTGTATATGTGTGTATATATGTATATGTATATATATATGTATATATATATATATATATATATATAATATATATATATATATATATATAATATATATATATATATATATATAATATATATATATATATAATATATATATATATATATATATATATATACGCACACACACAAACACGCCCCCCATATATATATATATATATATATATATATATTATATATATCATAATTGCACATGAGGAGACTTCCTGCTAGAAAGTGTAATAAAATCCCTCAGTTAAAAGCACCAATAACACTGAAAAGTTCAACAGAAAACAAGAGTAGTCCGGTGAACGGATAAAGAATTTAGACATACCAACACAAACTAAATGCTATATACTTTGGCATTTGGATACACTTGTTTCATGATTTCGAGTTCTGGCGTAAAAAAAAATCAACTCTCCTCAGCAAGTTTTACCAATTGAAAATATTTCTCGTCATGTTGAAGTCTGCTGGCATTCTGAATTTTAATGCACCAAAATCAGATCATTTTGGTGTAAATATATTAATAAGAAGTAAATATTCTAATGCGAATATTTATATAGATATTATTATTGTTATTGCTATCTGTGGTAAATATAAATAATTGATAATAACAACAACAATAATGTAGGTGGTTGCATGCGTTAAAAAGCGTTAGATAGCTATAAAGTTAAAATTCATATTTATCATATATGATTGGAAAAAAAAATGACGTTGAAAAGAAGGGAGATGATAATAAAAAGAGAGTTTGAATGAAAGGGAGATGATAATAATGCTACTGATTCCAGCAAGGGAAGAGGCTCCTGCGTGTTTGTGTATGTGAGAATTGTTTGTGTGAATGTGTGTGTATGTGTGAATAGGTGCGAGCGACTAGGACATATGTGTGTGTGTGTATGCGCGTGTGTAATGTGTGTGAGTGTGTGTGTATGATGTGTGTAGCAGTTGATGTGTGTTATATCACATGGTGTGTGCACATGTGTATGTCTGTGACTAAATAGTGTGCATGTGTATAAGCATGTGGGCGAAATTTATCTTTTCTATGTAAGTTGTGTATGTTAATGCGTGTTGCGTGTGTATGTATATGTTGTCTGTGTTCAGGTATTATGTATTATGTGTGTACTGAGTTAAACAGTGTATGTGGCTGCTCATAGTGTTATGTGGTATGTATTGTGGTATGTGTCGTGACGCTACTTAAGATGGTGTGTGGGTGTGGATGATGGTGTGTGGGTGTGGATGATGGTGCGTGGGTATGTGGATGATGGTGTGTGTTGTGAGTGCTAAGAAGTGGTCAGTTCTAGTGTGTGTGGAATGGTGAGAGGTCGGAATCAGATGAAGAATGGAGGTGAGGTTGGTGTTAGAGGAAGAGAGAAGGAGAGGTGAGACCATGTGGCGCGCACGCACACACACACACACACACACACACATATATATACATACATTTACATACATAGGATCACAACTGTCCAACGGATGGGAACGTGAAACTCTGAGTAACAGTTTTCTGTGATGTCTTTACAGCTTTAATAAAAAAAAGAGCATGTTACTCTACCTTCGATATTCGATTACTGGGTTTCCACCTTGTATTGCATTTATGTGCTTACTCGTGTACACACACACACACACACATACACACGCACGTATATATTATTCTCATGTTATTCTCTGTGTGTGTGTATGTGTGTGTGTGTGTACGAGTTTGTGCTTCTGTTTGTGTTTGTGAGTGTGTGTCTTTGTGTCTGTGCTTTTCATCCCCACCTCTAGCACTTGATAACCGATGTTCTTTGGTTTACGTTCGCTAACCTGGCGGTTCAGTACATTAAGTACCAGTCTTAAAGGAAATGTTGAACCGATTTGTTTGACTAAAACCCTTCGAAGTGGTGCTGCAGCATGGCCGCAGACTCTTATTAATAAAAGATTAAACAAAACGATTAACAGTCACAACACTAGAATCTAACGTACCACCATAATTTCATATGTACACATATTTATACAGTTCTCTTTTAAATGTAGTTTTATTCCGATAAAACCGAATGCTTGATTGAAGATAGAATACATTATATGTTATTATAAAACAAAACTTGCTATATTGATATGAAGAAATTGTGAGAATATGATTTGGTTAATGACGGTAAGATTCCTATGGGAATATCGACAAAGACATTTAGTTACATGATTAGAGGAAAACTAGAACGCAAAAGATGTATTGGATAGCATCCAGAAGAAAAATAATATAACTACGAATAACTCTAAATATAGTAGTGAGTTTGTTGGGAAAATGATAAACATTGATGCTACATTTATTCACCTGAAACCTCACGACATTCTTTGTAATACACGCAAACGCAAACATAGTTAAGAAGCTTCCGCTATTGAATTAATATCTAGAGAGATGAGATAACGTGATATGATGAAGTGCTAAATGTAATCTTAACAGGAGGATGAACCGGAAAGTTATTTCTAACATGGAATTCTTGCCGGAATATACAATTTTCCAGGGAATTTCAGATGACTGAACACCAAATAGATTCCATTTCTATTGTCCAATTTAAATGCTGTTATACCAGATATTTTCTAAAATGGTAAAAAGAAAAGGGCTTTTACGAATATGTTGTTATATCTCCTTTCAAACTCTGAATGCGTTTCGTGGCTTATAGTTACGTCAAATGAAAATAATATATATATATATTTTCCGATATGGTGTACGTCATTCTCACGTAACCTTACACCCGTCACGTAAATAGCAAAATTAAGAACACGGATCACTCGTGTTTTCTATAGGGACATATTACTGTCCATTGGTACCTAGTTAAGTGATCTTAGACACAGATAGAATATTGTAGACTGGATAGCAGGATACGGATAACAGAACTCTCAGTTTTCTTTACATATATTAAGAATTAAATAATGCCTATTATTTAATCACCAGACAATTGGATGTTATAGCAGACCACTGGTCACAGTGCACTTCCTCGCCTTGTTCTAGCTTTCGCATGGTTCCACCCAGGTGACTAGATGAGTAGGCAATCAATCCCCGTAAATGGGACATCGTTCCATCGCAGGGTCACCTATTAAGAGCTGAGCAAATGGAGCAACGTGTGACGAAGTGATTTTGCACAAGAACACAAGGCTCTTCTGGTCTGGCGATACAAAACACGATCTTGCGATCGTAATGCGGCACCCTAACCATTCATTAGACCACTCACCTTCTCATTTTTTTTTATTATTATATAATATCCGTAGGTGGTTTGTTGTTAAGGATAGCAGAGGTCAACACATGTGTTTCAGATATCAATTATTAGATGTTAGCATTAGCACGAAACAAAACTAGGAAATATATTTGATCATTGCTTCCATGTTGTTTTATCAGCACTAATAGTTCGGGAAGGTCAATCTGATAAACAAAAACGAACATAATGTTTGCAGTTCATATCTGTTTTATTATCAGTTGAGTAATTAGTTAATTAAATAACGATTTAATTGTTGTGTCATTGCCTTTCACCACAGAAGTATGATATTAGCAATGACCTCCAATCCTCACATGTTTTTGCTTTTCAAACATTACTTCTTTCTTCACACCTAACATTTATAAAATTTGGTACGTATGCTCTCAGTGTGTGTGTGTGTGTGTTGTGTGTGTGTGTGTTGTGTGTGTGTGTGTGTGTGTGTGTGTGTGTGTTTAATATTAACGGAACAATGATGTCATGAATAGCTCCCTGTATCTTGGTGAATATCTATGAGAACATCAGATTTTATATCTTTTTAATATTTTATGTTTTTGCTCTCCGTTTTCATTGCATACATGTGACCGTGGATATATATATATCGATATATATCAGAGAAGGTGGGTAGGAGTGAAGAGAGGAAGTAGGTGTCAGAGCAAGAGAGGAGAGGTGAGTGGGACGAATTGGGTGTGAAAGGTAGAGAGGAGAGAGGAGGAGGATTAGATGAATAGGGGAGGAGAGTTGAGCCTATGTGGCGCAAAAGGTCTCTGTTCACGGTGAACACAGGTGTCCGGATGGCCTCTGTGCGAGGAAAATCCGAATACAGATGAGTGTTGTAAAGAATGACCGGTAGAGCGGAAATGGCGCGAAATCGGGGGTCATTGCCGAGTCTGATGTCTCAGAGGTGTTCCGCTAACCGGTCAGCTAAGTGGCATCCCGTTTGAACGATGTATAGAGAAGGAGAGAGAAGGCAGGAGATACAGCAGATGACGTTGCTAGAAGTGCAGGTGAAGGAGTCAGTGATATGATAGGGTCCATAATGGGTGCCTGTGAAGAGGGTGGTGTTAGAGACGTAAGAGCAAGTTCGGGAGCGTGGGCAGGAGCATGGAAACGAGCCGGGCTGGGAAGCTGCGTTAGGAAAGAAGCTGTGGACCAAGAGTTCTCGTCGTTTGTCGGATCGTTTGAAGGGTGGCAGGGAAGATGTGTGAAATGGAGGGGTCGGATTGGAGTCGCCGGAAGGCTTGGAGAATGGTGCGTTGGAGAGGTACGGTGGTGGGACGGTAGATGAGGGGAGACGGGTGACGGCGGAGTGGGTGCGGGGTGGAGAAAGCAGATGCACAGTCCACGGAACGTGAACTGGCAAGGGCGGTATGCATAGTAGTGAGAGGATATCCACGTAGGAAGAAGTGGCGATCCATGAGTTGAGACTGAGTCTCAAAGTCACGGTCGTCACTGTAGAGCCTGCGTAGATGGAGGAATTGGGAATAGGGGATGGGGAGCTTGGTGTGTTTAGGGTGGGAGGAGGAGAAGTTGAGGTATGAGTGTGAGTCTGTGTGTTTGTAGTGGATGGAGGTGGTGAGAGTGGAGTGATGAATGTTGACCGAAATGTCGAGAATAGTGCAGAAGTGGTGGGCAGGATGAAAAGATTTAACAAAAGTGAGGAAGGAGTCCGGATCTTCGCGGGAGAGTGAGATCACATCAGTCAGTGCTTGTGTTGACATGTTTCTTTATCTCGAAACACAACGATAGTGCAAATATAGTTATTGCATTGCATAACTGCAACGGTAATCAATCAGTTCAAAACCTCAGTCACCGAGAGCATCCATTGAAATCAAGGACTTGCGTGCTGGAGCATTGTTCTGATGAAACAAGACCACTTTCGTCAATTCTCCAGGGCGTTTGCTCTTGACAGCCTTCCATAACTTCCTCAGCAAGCTGGCAAGTACACTCCATTGATGGTGTGGCTCTTTTCAATAGACTCAATAAATATAATGCCCCTTGCATCCTCAGAACGAGGCCACCACTTTCTCTGTAGATGAAACATCCTAAACCTTCTTTGGAACAGTTGAGGAGGAATGTTTCCACGGCATGGATTGTCTCTTTGTCTGAGGCTCAAATTGAACTCACTCTAAGTTCGAAGAAACCAGTCAGGAAAACTAAGGGCAAGGAAAACTACAGAACACGCCTAAATATGAACTCATAACAAACTTTGGTCTCAGTATATATTTTAATTCATGATCAAATACCCATCACTGTACATATTTTATCTCACTACTTTAGCTTTCGAGTTTTTGTGTATATTTATTTAACCACTTCCCAAAAGATGATCAATTACCTGTTCTGTTCCTAATAATAACGATCATCAATTACGTTCCCTTAAGTTTTTCTATTCATTCCCAAACTTCTCTACGCACAACATGGACTATAATCTTCTTAGCAAAATAGGAAATTTCAGTAATTTCAATGTAATTATTTGCGAAAGCAAAACCGTTCGAGAAAAAAATAATAAAATATATTAAAACTGTGTAAAGTGTGTACATTTTCCTTCTTTTATTTTATATTTATGTATATTTTACATTACAACTTAACACGTAGGAATAATCGAAATTAATTCCTTATTGTTACTATATATATACATATGCTTATTGGGTACAGGACGTCACCGACAGAAAACAACACGAACTACGAAAACAAATGAGTTCAATATGCAAACAACGAGAGAAACAAATGGAAAACAGGATAAGTAACATAAAGAATGACCATTCATCTGTTTTCGGCTCTCTATCTACGCCTCATTTCGAGCATTGAATGATAATATAAGTCTTTGAAGACAGTTGGTCTCATAAGTACCAAAATATAATTTGGGATTTATGGAGGGTCAAAGCTGGGAACAAAAACAGGACAGTGGAAACATACAAGGAAACGGAACGAAAACAAAAGTGGAGGGTCATTAGACCAGAACGATGGTAAAATAGCGAACGGTGGAGAAATATTTTCTTTAATAAGGGAAAAGATATATATATATATATATATATGCATATATATATATATCTATATTATTTATATTATTATTTGATTGAACGCCACGCATCCATTTCCAAGGAAGTATATATATATATATATATATATATATGTTTGTGTGTATGTGTGTGCGTGTAGCATTTCCTCTGATGGTTTATTTAGGAAGATGCATGATGTATGTAACTCATCCGGTTGCTTATTCCTAGTTATCAATTAAAGTTATACTTTTGACGGGTTAAGGAGCGAATTTCTCTCACTATGGTATTTGCCTCGTTTATGCTCACCTTACCCTCAGCTTCAATGATTAATTACGGACAAAAAGTTGTAAGTAGAATTTTTTCTGCCTATTTTTTTTCCGTTGTTACAATTTCCATTTTGCAAGCTCCATCATAGCATACATTTTTATCAATCCTGAAATACCTGAAACACTCAGCATCGGATATTGCAGATATTCGTTTCTACTCTAGGCACAATGGCCAAATATTTGGGAGAGGAGCCAGTCTATTAGATCGACCCCAGTACGCAACTGGTACTTAATTTATCGACCCCGGAGGGATGAAAGTCAAAGTCGACCTCGGCGGAATTTGAACTCAGAACGTAAAGACAAACAAAATACCGCTAAACTAACGTCTCTGCCAGCTCGCCGACTTAGATATTGGAAACATTTTTAGGCCACTGATACGGATGTTGCCAGACTTCTTTTTTAGCTGCGTATTATAAGTTTGGACATGAGAAGACTGAAGTCATTCCACAACTATCACCAGGCATGCAACATATCATACTATCCATATACTCAACAGTACCACATTAAAGTTGTAAATACATTTCTCTACCTTGGTAGCACACTATCTAGATTGAATAAACTTAACGGGGTGCTCTGTTTTAGAAATTTGAAGGCCTATAATACGATTGGAAAGCTTGAATCGAGGGGCTGGTTGCAATCAGACATCAATGCTACAAGGAAAGCTGAGGGCTATCAAGTATGTGTCTTAACTGTTCTGTTGTATGATGCGAACCATACAGAAAATCTCGAGCGATTCCATCAACATTGCTCGCGTTATATCTTGAAAATTACATGGCAAACTCATGTGCCTGATACGAGAATATTGCACATGGTGCAAATAAAGAGTATTGAACCCATGATTATGAATGACCAATTTCGATTACCTTGTCAACTTACCCATTTGGAGGATATCTGCATACCAAAGCAGGTGTTGTAAGGTGAGCTGGAGCCAAGAAAATGTTCCAGTACAAGCCACGCAAAGGTTTCAAAGACAATCATATAGACAGTTAAAAAGATCAATATCTACACTAACACTGGGGAAGATCTTACATCAGATGTGGGGTTCCGGAATAATCTGATCTTGCAGAATTTGGAATATCAGGGTTCCATACACTGAGCTAAAACGCACAAGAAATTACATAAAGGACGTGAACCGTCTCCCTGCGGAAAGCACAAAAGAGTATCTTTCGTGTGACGAGTGCGGTCGCGCCTGTTGGTTTGTGGACGATGAGGAAGGACTAGTAGGTCCCCTGCAGTCTTTCGGAGACATATGAGATTGGACTTTATAGTTAAGTTGTGGAGGCGTGTGGCTTAGTGGTTAGGGTGTTGAACTCATACTCGTAAGATTGTGGTTTTGCTTCCTGGACTGGCCGACGCATTGTGATCTTGAGCAAAACACTTCGTTTCACATTGCTCCAAACCACTCAGCTGAAAAAAAGGAGTAATCCTTCGATGGATCAACGTCCCATCCAGATGGGGAATATGTACGCCATGAAACCGGTCTTTATGAGTCAGCATGACTAGAGAAGGTAACATGAGCAAACGTCTGTAGTTAATTCATGGAAAGGGTTTCATCAACCATATACTTTTGAATGAGTCCATTCAATCGTTTCTTGTTAGTAATTTGACTTGAAAACTGACTTCATGAATGTTCAAATTCTACCTCTAAAACACATGTCTGTGTCAATCTCAAACATCCTCAGGGCACACTTAACCTAGAGGTATTACAGTTCAGAAACTGCATGAATTTCATTTAGGGCTGTTGGCGTTTGTCTTTTGATCATCTCCTGGTTCTGTTTGTTTGTTCTGTTTGTCTTTTATACCGAACCGCTTAGTTACAGGGACGTAAATAAACCAACAGTAGTTCTCGAGTAGTGGCGAGGACAGAAATGTATCAAAAAGCAGATACACACATACTTTCGAATGCGCGCATACACACACAATGTTTCCTTCTGCCAAATTCACTCATAAATCATCGGCCGGCTCAATGGTATTGTAGAAAACGCCCACCCAGGGTGCCACGCAGTATGTCTGAACATTAAAGCACTTGGTTACAAACGGAGATTCTAAACCATCCAGCCACACATGAGCCATGTATGAGCCTAAATATACGTAGGACTTCATTTTCGTTCCTTAATTAATAAAGAAAAGGCCAACTCGAACAAATGTTCAATGTTACTTTTAGCAGGCCTAGCGATCACTTAGAGAGGTGATGTATAGCATTTTTACTAGTCCTCGAATATTTAATTCCGTCCGTTTATGCCTTGGATTCAAACAATGAAACATCAACAACTTTGTTTTGCATCCATTTGTTTGATAAAATAACTATCATCAAATAACAAGTGCGATTAAGGGAAACTTTCCATGCTGCTGCGTTGGATCTGTTTTGTATTTGTTAGAAATCATTATAAGTATTGCTTTTAAATGTCAAATTGCGTTGTGTCATTCAACTCTAACTAAGGTCAAATTACATTGGTAAGACGCTGCTTCAGTTTTCTTGGCTGGAAATAGATACACACAAACATAATAACACAAAGTATTCTAATTTGAGCAACGTTTTGAATCTACCAATTTTTGTAATTTATTTATTCAAGTGGCAATGCAAATCATTATCGAAAGCTAATACCCATCATTATACGAATCTAAAAGCATCTCGTATACTGGTTTCAGTCGTTAGACTGTAGCTATGCTGGTGCACTGCATTAAAACGTTTAGTGAATCAAATCGATAACATTTGATTTTGAAATCTGGTCCATAATCTAAATCAGTGGTTCCCAACCTTTTTCAGCCCAGGGACCATCTTTTACTTGAATGCATTTCTAGGGACCACTTCTACTTTTATTTTATGCTGTTCTATTTTCACACTAAGATATTTAATGAAAAGGTAAAATAATCTACACTTTAAAATTGATTTTAGCAAACCAAGGATAAAATTTAAAATTTATTTTAGTAAACAAAGATAAACACATCAAAATCAATTTTTATAAAGTCGTTCATTTTTAGTCCATTCAGCTACTGAATAGCTTGATATTGGTGTTTCTAACACAAGATATCATAATCAATTTTAATGAACTCATTTAGTCTTAGTCTGATAGTTCCTCTGCTGTTGACATCTAATTTATTTCTTTTTCTACTTAAAATATCTACAACAACTGAAAATGCAGATTCCACCATCCATGTGGTAGGGAAAGACATGATGCTTGCTTTTACATGTCTAAACATATTTGGTGTGATTATTTTATCGATATGTAGGCAAAGACACCTTCTTTTTCAACTCTTCTTCTCACTTTCATATTCTCTTTCAAATCCAGCAATATTTCAGCCAACTCAATATTTTCATCTCCTGGTTCATAATTGTCTTGGTCTACAACCCAGAATGGATAATCCATCTTTAATAAATCATCGTATCTTCTCTCAAAGTCTACGTGAAAATCTTCAAGATGGGTAATGCATGCAGAAATGCTTTCTGATGTAGGAACATTGGTGTTAAAATTTTGAAATGATGCCAATTTTTTTTCAAACTGTTTTCTCTAAAATTTTTATTTCCCCATATACCCTTTTATCATTAAAATACTGCATTACTTCATTAAATATATCTTCTCCATTAGTTTCAGACAATCTTTTAAAGAATAACATTTCTTCCCTTATATCACCTCCATGGATGAATCTGACTTAGACCAGAAGGATAGCTTAGTTATGAATTGTGCTATCATCAACCTGGATAGAAAGTTTTGTCTTTTGGAGAATTTCCACAATCTTCTTCTCAACAAAATTAGACATTTCATTCTGTCTTCTTGTAATTGTGTTATTTGAAAGTGGAATTGTACTGAGAGTAAATGCAGCATCTTTTCCCAGAACCTCATTTACACAAGCTATCATAGCAGGCTTGACAAGTTTCTCACCATAAATCTGAGGTGCTGCAAACTTGTTAATTATTTCAGAGACCATATTGAATTATCGTTCACTCATAAATAGGCTTGCATTGTCAATAGTTAAGGACAGTTTATGGTGGAAGTCTTAGAGATAAAATAAAATATTAAGACACTAAATTTTACATTCGTTTATGCAGAAAGGTTTGTAGATGGATAAATAAACAAAATATTACTTCTATGAGGAATTAAAAATGTATCATTACTATAGGAAAATACTATGTAAGTTGTGTATGAAGAAAATTAATCTTTACTTATTCTGAAAAAGTTATTAAGTAACATTTTAAAACACTGGCAGATGCATTAAATTATGCAGAAATGCTTTTAGATGGATAAATAAATTATATATTACTTATTCCTATGAGGAATATAAAAATTGTGAAGATTAAAGTAAAAATATCCAGTAAGTTGTATATTCATCGTTTTTTAATCTGAAAAAGAGGTGTATAAGAAAATAAACAACGGGCTATCTACATTTGCGTATCTGGGGGAAGGAATAACGTTTAATTGACAGATGAAAAGGAAAAAAAACATATTTTGAGAAAGTGATATATAGGAGATGTAGAGAAAAAGTTTGTTTTGAACGTGAAGCATACGGAAAGTATGAGTAAATTATGTTGATGATATAGATATATGAATACATGCAATCTGACGTATTACCTATGTGCGTGAACTTACATTATATACATACAGGTAGAGGCTCAAGGGTTATTTATGTTAGTGTTTAAATATATAATTATGCATATAAGGGGATGTTTGGGTTGGATCAGATATAGTATAGTATGTATAATATGTATAATAACTGTATAATATGTAATTAATAATGATAAATATATATCTAGTAGTAGAGTGTTATAATTTTATAGTAATATAAAATCTCT
Source organism: Octopus sinensis (assembly GCF_006345805.1). Classification (NCBI taxonomy): domain Eukaryota; kingdom Metazoa; phylum Mollusca; class Cephalopoda; order Octopoda; family Octopodidae; genus Octopus; species Octopus sinensis. The sequence continues at coordinate 27,888,828 of NC_043011.1, read as the reverse complement.
TCAAAGGGTTACGATGGTTAAGAAATGTTAATATTGGATATATAATAATATGGAATATACATATATTGCAATTAACAATGAAGGGGATATTATAATATATTGTAATAAGATGAGGTAAATTTTAAAATTTAAAATTTAAAGAAATTTAATTTTTAAAAATTATTAAATAAGCATACAAACATGGGTTTAGAATAGGAATTATATGTGTACCCCTAATATCAAAATCTATTGATAGTATTAAATACTCTGTAGAACGTTTATAGATAATTTCAACGTTGGTATTTGGAATAATATGGGATATACATGCAATGCAATTAATAATGAAGGGATATATTATAATATATTGTATTAAGTTGAGATAAATTGAGAGTGAAATTAGAAATTAATGGTTAAAATGAATTTAAAAATTAAAAAATAAAGATTAAAAAATTTAATTAATTAGCATAATATTATGCCAATAAAATTTGGGTTATATGTATACCTCTAATATGCAATAGTATTAATAGTGGGTTGCTAGATAATATGTAGAGAGCTTATAGCTGATACTTATAGTGCGACTAAAACAGTCAAAAGGCAGGAGTTTATGTTATATTAAAGATGCGATTAAGGTGGAATTTATGTATATTTAGAAAGGTTAGGTCTATATATAATCCATTAGAATATTTATATCTAATGTATTATATATTATTTTGAGAAAAATATATGTACTGAAAGGCAATTAATACTGTTTGGAAAAAAATATATTTGTGTTCATGTAAACTTGGGGAAATGTTTGCGGATCTACCATTTAAAAGTTTATGTTTAGAAAATAAGATGTTATATGCTTCATCCAGACAAAGTGAACAAACCCCGGGAGATGAGTAATACGCGCTAGCGTGGGTTAAAATTCTCAATTTAATCTTATTATAAATATTGCTATCTCTTAGTTTCCAAATAAATTTACTAAGGCCTGTGCTATTTCTTTTATTAACATTTCTAAAGGAGATCTCATGGTTCGCAAGTCGCGATTTCACATAACATGTAGTCATTCCAATATAAAAGAAATTATTGCCTTCCGCTTCAGCATTTTCCTGGTACACTAGGTTCACAATAATTGTTGAATTTACATGTCCGTTCAACCCTACAATCACAGAAATCATTTCAATAATTAGTAGATGCGTTAGATATCTTTGCATTATTGTTCATGTATAGTTTAGACATAACGTTTCTGGCATTTTTATTTATTTGGATATTATTTGTGCTCTTACTTGGAGGGGTATTACTTATATTTGTGTTATATGTATCACGTTTTACGTTATTAAAAGATAGTTGTCTAAATAGGTTTTTAATTACTGAAAATTCAACCTTTATTATTTTATTATTAATTATAGTACCATATTTATTAGAAGTGAAATGCTTATCTATGATTGAGCGAATTACAGGGATAAGATTAGTATTGATCTTCTTACCATAAGGTAAAATAAGCCAGATAATATCATTATCATTGTAGTTCAGGCATTTCGCTTTGTTTTTGTTTGTATGTTTTTATATGGAATATGTTTCTTACGTTTTAAGGTATTTTAGTTAGTTTATTGTTTAGTCTATACTTGGATTCCTGTTGAAATGTAATTCATATTTTTATTACCGTTGTTTAATGAGGTATGCTCATTTAGGCAGAAATTTTAAGTCCAGACCTATATATATATATATAATATATATATATATATATATATCATTCTCTATAATTTTTGATTATCGTTTTTTAAATTTGAATCGATTTTACCTTCTTTTAAAACATATGATTATGGAGAGCCAATGGAGAGCCAATACCTAATTTCTTTCGCTTTCCTGTAAGGATCCAAAGCTGCTAAAACCACTTGGTGCATTTTTGATGTGTTCAGAAATGGTTTTCCCACTGCAATGAGAGGAATTGGGGGATTTCAGCCTGTCAGTGTTCCGGCCGAGTAGTTCGGTTCAATGGGGTTCGAATGAAAGTATTCAGCCACAAAGACTAGTTATAATCCATAAGGAATGGGCCTTGTAGATTGGATGTCCCCATGATGTTACTGTACGTCAATTTGACTCGATGAATAGGGTCCATAAACCAGATGCATGAATCGCTGATTTGATAAAAATGCTGTCCAATGATCCGTTTGAAAAATTCTGCCCCATCTACCATACTCTTCAGAAATGGCATGTTCAGATTACCACTTCTCTCGGTTGTTTTCCAGAAGCCTTCGAGGTGTTTCGTATATACACACACACACACACACACACACACTTATGTATTTATGTATGCATGTTTACATATATGTGTATATATATATATGTGTGTGTGTGTGTGTGTGTGCGTGTGTGTGCATGTGTGTTGAAAACACATGAGAGATCTATACAAATCAAATTTATATATATATAAAATGGAAATGGAAATAGCACAGAAGTAAGTCTAATAGATTTCAATTTCAGACGGGATTTAATAAAAAATGTTTCAAAAAATTACATAAAGAAAATATTATTGCTTTACTTCAAATTTTTTTATAAAATTTTACTGATATTTGATAAGATAAAATTCATTCATCGAAATCGGTAATATTTATTTTATATAATTTTAAAATCATATTTATCAAATTCCTTCATTCCTTCTTAAAGTGCTATTTCCACCTCCATCTTTTATATATATATAAACATACTATATATGTAGGTCTATTTGAAGCTGTAAATATATATATATACGAATTAAAGTTAATGCAACTGCTACTTTGTAATAAACATTATTATTATTTTTATTATTAATCAGTAATCTTATTTTTATCACGTGCATTCACTGCATTACCGAGCGCAGTTCTGTGTGCCTTGGGTATGTACTGTAGTTTGTTGTGATGCTCTAATTTTTACTGTGTTGAATGTGTTTTACGTAGGATTTGTTCGGTGCCTAGTAGTACAATTTTCTGTATGTTATACATACTTGTTAGTCCTGGTGTTTTTGTTATGTATTCGACTGAATATTTTTTATCATACCTAATGAACATACTGTGATAGGAATTGTTCCTGTTTTCAGACTCCACATTCGAGTTACCTCTATTTCTACGTCTTTGTATTTTGATAGTTTCTCCATTTCTTTTAAAGAAATGTTGTCATCTGCTGGTATTGATATATCAATTAGAAAGCATTTTTTTCTTCATGATCTCTGACAACTATATCTGGCCCATTGGCCTTTATTACATACATACATTCATTCATACATACATACATACATACATACATACATACTTACATATATACATATACATATACATACATACACACACACATATATATATATATATAATATATATATATATATATATATATATAATATATATATATATATATATATATATATATATAATATATGCACTCATGGGTGTACAATAAAGTAGAAGATGAACAGCCGGCTGTTAATGCCAACAAAGCAGTTATAGTTAGCAGAAGTGAGTATAAATGTAATTAATCAGAGAAAAATATACAGGAAAACCACCAATGCGAGAGTTCGACCTAATTTTTGAGGGATTTTATAGGCGGCTATTATTTGGATGCATTCCACCTCCTTCTGTTCCACGTTGCATTTTATGTATCTGGTCCGGGCTGGGATCTAATTGTCGATATCTATTATGCTTCCACGTTATTGGATGTATTTGTACCCATTATATATGCATATATACATAGATACGTGCATACATGTGCGTGTGTGTGTGTGTGTGTGTGTGTGTGTTGTGTGTGTGTGTGTGTGTGTTTGTGCACGTACACATATATGTATATAAGTTGCAAGTATGAATATAATTACATATATGTATAAATATGCATACATGCACACCTAGACTGAAAGAAACATACACACAATCACCGAGTACACATATATATCCCGAAGCTAGTACATGACTACAATTCTATTCGGCTACACTTAACAAAACTTTTCGTATGTATAACGTAGAGCATTATATTCATATGAAGAATGTAAGAGTCTAGGCATAGTCAAATTAAAAACAAAAGAGTCTACCTATCAATGAATACGAACCTGCCTGGACACGCTTAATTCTTCTGCTGAATTTATCGCAATACAGCTGTCACAGCTGGACGTGTAGTTGGGGGTTAACGATTCTTCTGACCCATTTTCTCTTTATCATCTTGCTGTGTTTCTTGAAATGTAAGCAGAAGTCTATTCATGTGAATGCGTTTCATCAATCAATTTATGTATTTGAATGTCTTTTCTATCTCAGAACTACAGTGTCTCTCTATTCCGATAGCAGAAATACGACAAGCAGTATTATCTACAGTGATTTGGTATTGTGTGGTATAATAATAATAATAATAATAATAATAATAATAATAATAATAATAATAATAATAATAATAACTGTCAACACTTTAGCTGTCCCAGTTATAAGTTACAGCTACAATATCCTTAACTGGACACGAAATGAACTGTCCAAAATAGATAGGAAAACAAGAAAAATACTGACAGGATCTAGGATGCATCACCCAAAATCTGACATAGAAAGACTATATATACAACGTATAGAAGGTGGTAGAGGCCTTATACAGCTGGAAAACTACTATAAAATAACCACCATAGGACTGCAAAAATACCTACTTCAGAAGGAAGGAAAACTGATCTAGATAGCAGCAAAACACGAGCAAAACAAACAACTGTTCTCAGTATTTAAGGAAGCTGACAAATACAAACAAGAAATCATACCACCTAATAAACACAAAGAAGAAGAAGAAGATGATGAAGAAACAACAAAAGCTATAAAACAAATGAAATCCAAACTAAAAATAGAACAGCAACGAGCCATGATAAAACGATGGCAAGAAAAGCCCCTTCATGGTAAATACTGCACTAAACTAAACGCAAAAGAAATAGACAAAGAAAAATCCCAGCAATGGTTGAGAAGCTCAGGACTCAAAGCAGAAACAGAGGGATTTTTAATTGCAGCACAAGATCAATGCCTCCCCACCAGAAATTACCAAAAACATGTAATGAAAAGAAATATTACAAGTAACTGCAGAATATGTGGAGATGGACAAGAAACAATAAATCATATTATCTGTAGCTGCCCAGTCCTGGCTAAGAAGGAATATATTCACAGACATGACAGAGTTGGAACCTACGTACATTGGAAGCTATGCCAACATTATGGAATAACAACAGAAAAAAGATGGTATAGGCACACACCAGAAAAGGTCACAGAAAACGAGAAGGCAACCATACTCTGAGATATGCCGATACACACAGATAGAGAAATTAAGGCCAACAGACCAGATATAGTTGTCAGAGATCATGAAGAAAAAAAATGCTTTCTAATTGATGTATCAATACCGGCAGATGACAACGTGTCTTTAAAAGAAATGGAGAAACTCTCAAAATACAAAGACCTGGAAATAGAGGTAACTAGAATGTGGAACCTGAAAACAGAAACAATTCCTATCATAGTAGGTGCATTAGGCATGATAAAAAAATATTCAGACAAATACATAACAAAAACACCAGGACTTACAAACACATATAACATACAGAAAATTGCACTACTAGGCACTGCACACATCCTACGCAGAACACTTTCCATACAATAACCATCAGAGCATCACAACAAATCACAGCACATACCCAAGGCACACAGAGCTGCGCTCGGTAGTGAAGTGAAAGCACGCTATAAAAATAAAACTACTGAGTAATAATAATAATAATAATAATAATAATAATAATAATAATAATAATAATAATAATAATAATAATAACGACATGAAGAAGGAGAAGAAGAAGAAGAAGAAGAAGAAGAAGAAGAAGAAGAAGAAGAAGAAGAAGAAAAAGAAGAAGTAATAGTAGTAGTAGTTTTGAAGTTATTTTGCAGGTGTAAGGCTTAACATGTAAATTTGAATTCGTCTAAGATATTCAGATAGAGCAGGTAAGAAACCGTCTTAATTATTATTTATTACATTTAATGATGTAAGGATACATAATTATCGACATAGACGGAAACCATGTATATATGCCAGAATGACCTTCACTTCGATCCACTGATATTCTGAGAGACATCAAAAATGGAATTTAAAAAAGAGTTGACAGGGGTTTGAACATGCAGCGCCTGTTGTAAGATAATTTAAACCCACAGATAAAGAATATCATCTAACTTCTTTCAACACTACATATTCTTTAAAAATAAATACGCCTTCTAGAAAAAAAACTTGTCGTTCAAATATATATATATATATATATATATCAGTATCAATGACTCTGAAAAAAAAAATTGAAATATACTCTGCATTCAGTTTCAAAATCCAATATATCTTTTCTTGCCTCGCTGTAATTGCACGTAACTCGTGAAATACGATTATTCTCTCGATGTCCCGCCAAGACGTACTTATGTAATAATATTTTTCTCACTAAAACTTAGTGACTAATAATGGTATTAGAGGAAATAAATTGCATAAATACTCTCGTCGCATAGTTAATCCCGGTGGAATTGAGTTCGGATCATATTTTTCCATTGAGTTAATTCCTGATTTATCGTTTATAAAATCAATATGATTATGGTATGATTGTGTTGAAAGGAATATTGTGTGTGTCTGAGAATGTGTGTGTGTGTGTGTGTGTGTGCGTGTGTGTGTATGTGAGTCTGTATGTGTGTTTGTGAGTGTTTGTATAATTTAATGAAGTACACGCTATGTATTTCTACACACTATACCTCCATTAGAAAAAACACCGGACCTACTAGTGTTTAACAACGCACATTTTTTAAAACGTAATATTGATAAGGTTTGCATTATTTAACTGCTTCCAACACAAAAGTTGAAATGTGCATGTGTGTGTTTGTGCGTGTGTGTGTGTGTGTGTTTATATTGGGTTGTCCGGAAAGTTCGTGCCGATTTATAGTAGCTTATATTTCAACTTATTTTAGAACATGGTTGAGTCCATAAAATAGGATTTGACTACAACTCCATTTAGGGTACAGTTTAAGCTATCTTTTCGTGGAAGAAGGTTTACGTTCTTATAACCTCTGTTAATTTTGTAACCCTTTAAAATGGAAGATAAGAAAGTTCATTTTCAGCACTTGATGCTTTGGGAACCAAAACAAATTGCTGCAGCTCGGCTGGGATATTTTACCCCACCCTCCATATTCACCAGATATTGTTCCTTCGGATCTCCACTTATTCAAGTCTCTGCAGAATAGTCTTAATGGTAAGACTTTCAATTCCTTGGATGACGTAAAAAGATGCCTTGATGAATTCTTTGCTATGAAACCACCTCAATTCTGGGAAGAAGGTATTTTCAAGTTAAAAGAAAGATGGAGAAGCATTGTGCAATAAAATAGTTCATATTTGGTTGATTAAAAATGTAATGATAAGTATTTATTGACCTTTTTCTTTCCTTTAATAATCGGCACGAACTTTCCGGACAACACAATATATATAAATATATATATATATATTTATAAAAAATCAAAATAAGCAACAAAGATATCTAAGGTAGTGTAGTACAATTTTTTCATGCTACTTCATTTTATTAAACACTGTAAGTATTTCATCAGTTTTAAAATGTCGAGCAATCTTCAGGCACATACAGAATTTTTCAATTAAACTGACAATGCATATTTTTATACATTTGCCAAAATTCTCCGTCTGTAGATTTTTTCCACTAAATTATGGTGCCTTTTGACTTAAGTACCATATTCATCTGAATCTAAATTTTTCTGAACTTATATATATATATATAATGCCTCATAAAAATCTTCTCAGAAACCTGTTCCAATTGGTTTGAACCCGAGCAACATCCACATGTGCAATACCAACTTTTGCTAAGCACTAAAATTGTATTAATGCCTGGATAAAATATTGAGAGAGGAAATGGGTTTATATATGTTTCCTCACTTTTGTCCTTTCAGTTATTGTTGTGTATATTCTTTACCATTACTTGCATTTCATATATATATATATATATATATATACACATACACACACACACACATATATATATATATACATATACACACACATATATATACATACATACATATATATATATACATATATACATATATATATATATATATATCTATATATATATATTATATATATATATAATATATATATCTATATATATATATTTGTAATACGGTAAGATAACAATTTTATATATATAATATATATATATATATTGGTAATACGGTAAGATAACAGTTTTATATATATATATATTATATATATAATATATATATATATATATATATACACATGCTCGCGCGCGCGAAGGCGTTTCTAAGAAAGAATGTTGTTACTTGAAGATTTGTGATATAAAAAGTTATAGAAAACACGGATAGCTTATTTCAAAGCAGAGAGAGAATTAATAATTTACTAAGTTTTTATATTTCTGGTATATATATTATTCTCCATTTTCCATACGGAAATGAGTTGTAGAATTGTCGGAGATAACATATCACCTTGCGTTGTGTTTGACGGACTTATCTCCTATTGAAGCTTCCGTTAATGTCTGTTTCGTCTGTTTCTTGAGAGATCCAATATAATCCACTATGTGGTTTATAATTTAATCTAAAAAAGAAAACAACACAGACTTTTTTAACTAAATACTTTTCCGACAATCTATATCTCAAACTCAGCAATGACACAAACTGAAATGAAATGGGAGAATTTTACTCATTACAGTGCTCCTACATAAATATGCATCTGATATATATATATAGATATAGATAATATGTATATATATATATATATATATATATATATATATATATATATATATATATATATATATATATATATATAGTATATATATATATATATATATATATTGTGAAATAGAAAGATGAATAATCTTGTTGCAGATTAATCAAAAGTTTAACCGATACCTTGGTAGCAAAAATCACAGCAGAAGACAGCACGGTTGGAGGTACAACCATATGGTGTTGCAACCGTGCGTTGGTGCGGATAATTGAATTTTAATATTATTAGTGAATTGAAGAAATGGAGTTGAACGAAGATTGAACAGAAATCGTTTTATTGCATTCTCTGAAGAGAAAGACACAATATGGTCTCCTTATTCAATCGGAATTTGGTAAATTGTGGCTTTCGAAACACGTGTAGAATGCAATAAAACGATTTCTGTTCAATCTTCGTTCAACTCCATTTCTTCAATTCACTAATAATATATATATACTCAGTAGAATTATGTACTTAAGTTGAACCACCAAGTCAGTCCGGTATTCTCCGAACAGCTCGAAGGTGAATAAACTCGAAATAAGCTACGTAATATTAAGTAGTACGAACATTTCGAGTGGCTCCATTTAATTGAACAATGCAATCATTACATCAAGTGAAGGCAACAGCTACGTTTTCGCTAACCAAACAAACTAGTAAGAGCAGACGAAAGCTTCAACATGACGTCAACCACATCTATCATGACTGTTTCCTACCACTCCTCACTCTCTTCAAACACCACCTCTATTGATACTTTTAATTCCAAATGTAATGGCTTTAGCTGAGAGCAGGTGATTCAGAAAGATGACTTCGTTCACCTAATTACTGCAGACAGTGAGAGTTTACAAACACAACTTTTTCACGAGAATATCTGAATCAATATTAGAGATATAGTTACAGGCTTGGCTATGTGGTTAAGATATTCCACATGTAAGTGCATTGAGCACTCTTTATAGAAACCATCTAATAATTAATGAATTAAGCACAAGAATGTCTATCAAACTGATTCTGCATAATCTTCCTTTTTGATGTTTATAGTTGATACATACATACCTTTTAGCTATTTTGGTTATATCATTTTAGAAATCTAAAATATTAGTTTTCATACAACATAATAATATTGTTTATAAACTTTCCCCCATCGTGCCCCTAATAAATATTCCCTGTATTACTATCTTTCTTAGTGTCTTGCCCCTCAAACTTGTAATTAACATCATGATTTAAAGTCTACCCCTACCATAGCTCTTTTTTATAGACAGTTGCTTCTATCAAGTTGACTCTTCCTAATATCTTATTTCATTTCTCTTTGGGGAAAGGGGATACCTATGATAACATGTATGACCATATCTAACCATGAGCTGTCAACTCACTCTTGTACTTTATTCAAAATAAACAGTCTCCTAGTTTCAGATTTAATAGATAATAAAATAGAAATGAATTACAACCTTACAACCTTAGGACCCCACTATCCTCCATGCCATTCTAAGAAATTATAGTCTGTGCTTAGTTACTTTGGTACAAAATCGACAACATGAATTTCTTCCATCTTCCTACTCTGTTAAAATATTTAAGAAAAATTATATTAACATAACCTACTTGTTAAAAAAATTCTGTTTTGAGAAGCTGAAGATAGCACTGCATTCAAATTGATGTAATGATTGCATTGTTCAATTAAATGGAGCCGCTTGAAACGGTCGTACTGCATTACTACTTGATACCCTGTTGCTTATATTGATTATATATATATATATATGTATGTATGTATGTGTGTGTGCGTGTGTGTGTTTAGGGTAAATATTATTAAATTAATAATTAATAGCAGTATTTAGCATGCGTATTGAAAGTCAGAATACGTAAATATTTTTATAATATACTAGTGTATATATACGGAGAGGAGACCACCACGTGGATTCCTTACATGCTAGAAAGGATAGTCAAGACACAACAAACCACGAAAGAGATATTCTTACATTGCATGTTGCTTGTAGGACACTTGAATTAATAAAAATCTCAGTTAATCCTATACCCATGAGTTTCACCATTAATGAGCAAATCAATGAAGTGACTAATTAACCATCAGTGGCTCGTCGGTAAGGACGCTAGAAAATGTATAATTACGAAACTACAATACGTACCGAAAAAACAAAGTAAACACGTGCACACTTAGTTCTATCTTTATACATCAAGAATTCAAATAGAATTCCTCCAGTCAACGTGCAGAGTCAGAGTAGTACAGCAGTGAATAAATTCACCGTATATTATCCAACCGAAGGACTTAAATATTTAACTATATAAATACAGGGTTAAATTTTAAAATTAATAATTAATACTAGTGGTTAACAGGCGTAATAAAAGTCAAAAGATAAATATTTTTGTAACGTTATAGTGTATAATAGTTTATACACAGAGGCGAGAACGCCATGCGGATTCCTTACATGCTAGAAGGGGCAGTCAAGACCTAAACCACGAAAAAGATATTCTTACATTGCACGTTTCTTGTAGGACACTTGAATGAATATAAATCTCAGTTAACCCTATACGCATGAGTTTCGCCAATAATGATCAAATCAATCAATTCATTATATAACCATCCGTGGCTTGTCAGTAAGGTCTCTGGAAAATGCATGATTATGAAACTATGTTACATACTGAAAACACATATATATGTATGTATATATACATAAATATGCATATATATATACATACATATACACGTATATATATATACATACACATATGTATATATAAACATACATACTCATATATGTGCATACATGCATACATATATATATATATATATATATACATACAAACATATATATATATATATATAAACATACGCGCATATCCACGCATGCACACGTGCATACATACTTACACAGATATATATATATATATATATATATATATATATATATATATATATATTATATATATATATATATATATATACATATATGAGAAGAAAACAGCAAACAGTGCAGTAGGTTACTACCATTTTGGGGACACAAGGGAAGGGTGCTGATGTATGCACAGAAATCAAATATTGCGGCGTAGTAGTAGTAGTAGTAGTAGCAGCAGCCACCGTTCAAGAATTTGGACCTGGAGATCTCTATTTCCAGCGACTTCGAGGGCCACCTCCCAGTGGTGTCGGGCGTCGACGAAGAGCCCTCGACTACAACAAAACGACCAAAGTTTCTTTTTCCAAGGTCTGGGGTCTCCCGCTCCTAAGCCCTAGACCATCACCTTATCACTCTAACCCGTCTTGTTGCTTAACAACAACAATAACAGCAGTAGTTTTACTGTGATTGGCAGCTTGATGTTATTCCCTAATTCATGAAATGGGGTCATCCGAATTTCTTTGTAATTTCACATACAGATGTTTATAAGGATGTAAATTATAAGTAAGAAAATAATATTTAAGGCAAAATATGCCTGTAACTGTTGTGTTTTTTATATTTCTATCATGTACGTCAGAAAATTTCATTAGATTTTGTAGTTTAGACAAATGAAAAAAATTCAGTCAAAATGGCATTGTTTCATTAAAGGACACAAAGTAATTGTACCGTTTTGCTTTCAGAGAGACAGAAAGAGAGGCAGAGTGTTGGGGTGATGTCGGTGAGGGGTGGGATGTGGTGTCTGGAGAGATTTAAAGTATAATGTAATAAAAATGAAACGAAATTCTATTTGTCTTTCTTTACTCCATTTATGTTTTTATTTTATTTTTAAATGAAACAAAACAAGTTTCGCTGAATCTTGTTTTTACTTAATTGAACTACTAAAAATAAATGCAATTTTACAGCAATTGTCCTTATGACGTAGATGGTGCAAAAATGAGTAGTCTGTGGATAAAAAAAAAATTCTAAATTGATCAATTTTTTTTATAATGATTTGATTTTCTGTAAAAATTTGAAAAAAAACATGAAATTCTTCCCCGAAATAGATGAATGAATGAAATCCATTTTGTAAATATATAAACATAAGCACACGCACGTGCGCGCACAGACACGCAAACACACACACTCACTCATTCACACGCACGTATGCACATGTATATATATACGTGTGAGTGTGTGTGTGTGCGCATGCATATGCATGTTTATAAATTCACAAAATGGATTTGATTCATTCATCGATATATATATATATATATATATACATACATACATATGTAGAAGCTTGAAAATAACGCACGAGTTGATATGCATAAGGGAAATAAGACGAGGTAAAATTTGCTAAAGTAATTTATTTTATGAAAAATATTTTATACCATTTTCCGTCTTTTCGAATTTTTCAAGTAAGATTAAAACAGGAAAGGCAATGCTGTCGAAGAAAAAAAAATTAAATGAAATGTTTTGCAAATATTTCCATAGTCTTCAAATAGGCAGGACATTTTCCTTTCTTCTTTGTGAAGGCACGGTAGAAAGGAGCAGATATGAAAAAATAGTGTTTATGGAAGGAGACGGAGAAGAAGAAGAAGAAAAGAAGAAGAAGAAGAAGTAGTAGTAGTAGTAGTAGTAGTAGTAGTAGTAGTAGTAGTAGTAGAGAAGAAGAAGAAGAAGAAGAAGTAGTAGTAGTAGTAGTAGTAGTAGTAGTAGTAGTAGTAGAAGAAGAAGAAGAAGAAGAAGAAGAAGAAGAAAAGAAGAAGAAGACGGGAGTGGTATGACACAGCAGCAGAGGCTGTTAGTGGAATCTTTAATGGTCAAGTGACATAAATGTGTCCTGTTGTGGTTGTAGCAGTAGCGGTAGGAACTGTTCTAAATAAATTGATGGTTAGCGATTGTTGTTAATATATCTATCATTTTTAATATTTGCATGGGTATTATTCTAAGATTGTTGTAGTAGTGTTATATATAGTGGAAGCACTAAAAGGAGGTTTATATTTTGCGATAAAATATGGTTCTTGATTATAGGTTGCATTGTCCTTGGGTTTATACATGAGGAAAATTTCTGCAGCTGAGTTGTTCATTAGTGGCGAATATGTCCATGTGTTGACTTAATGCTATTTTTCTGAATTCCCGTATTTTAATCTGAGGTCTATGTACTGTCATCCTCTGGCGTAGACTCTTTTTAGTTTGTAAAATGTATTGCTCTCGACATCCTGAGCAAGTTAACGCATATCATTGTGGTTTTCGTCACTGTTTACAATTATCTTAAAAATAATTTTCAATGTATCATATGGATGTAATATTTGACAGTAAATCCAAATTTGTTATTCATTTATTCCAGAAAATTCTTGTTAAAGTGATAAAGGTGTTCAAATTTTGATAATTTTCAGAATTTTCCGCCAATCAGAAAACAACGCGTTTGCTGCTTCTTTCAGGGCGTGGGGAGCAAAACATTGCTAGAAATAACAGTCAAACCATTAAAATATACACGAATGAAGTTAATGTTAAAAGATTCGCGAGCAGATCAAATATTTAAAAGCTTTCACGCATACAAACTTTCACATATTTCCCTTGTACATACACACACACACATATACTCACACAGAGTTGAAACGCTGTTTGACTTTTTCTTTTCAGCATTCAATGTTCACCATCCCACTTCCATTGCACATACACACACACAAACATTCACATACCTCCCTTTTACATATATACATATATACTCACACAGTGTTGAAATGTTCCCACTACCAGTTTGGCATATAAAAGGCCGCCAGAGAAGGGCCATCGTTTTTAAATGCCGCGGTGGAATCTTTTTGCAAACAAGACTATTGTGCAGTTGAGAGGTATTTGGTCTTGAAATACATAAAATATAAGTCCTAACGTAGGATATCAACTTAATAACGTAAACCCTCCTACAACTTAGTACGATATATTTATAAAAACATTTAAAGAAACATTTTGACGTGTTGTATTCATACAAAATGTTAGTGATTAAAGCTAAAGAATTAAGTCACATAATTTCTTAATCTCTTTCACTTTTCTATTTTCTATGTTATGCTATTGAATCTGTCTAGTTAAGTTTAAATTTTTTGCCGTTATTCTTTATGTAGTTGTAATCGATATATATATACACAGCAAAATGATGTTGGAGAGAGAACAGAAGCAAATAAGAAACAAAGAAAACAGTAAGGCGAATGTGTGTGGATTGGCAATGTATATATAAGACAGGTCAAATATTGGTCATATTATATCATAAAGACATCAAATTTAGAAATAGATTGCGAATACATAACAATAAGAACAGCAACCATAGCAAGGGCACATAAATTTGGCAAAACAAATAAGAAGACCACAAAAAACATGAAATAAATGTTGTCTACTTAATAATAACAAGAACAATGGAAGCAGCTGAAACGACATTACCATCCTCAGCACAATTGTTTTCAGATATTAAGGATTAGCAGAATCATTGGAGTGTCTGGAAAATATCTTACTGTATAATCTGACTCTTTACATATTGAGTTCAAAATCCGTTGAAGTCAAATTTGCCTATTGTTTCTCAATACCACAGATTTGCTTTTCAGTTGTTTGACCTTAACCAGTTGAGCATGTCCCTTAGTGGTTTACGATATGTGCATATCTGATCACGAGTAGAAGTAGTGGGGGAGCATCACAGCCATGTGTTGAGAGAGATTCTTTGGGGTTTAAATAATTCACCTCTGGAAACATGGGTGTTTCGTTCAACATCTTTATACAACCCTTATTCAGGGACACATTGAGCGGGATGGGCGACACGACCAAAATAAAATTCTAACTGGGCCCCACCTGCAAAGCCATGTGC
This sequence comes from Octopus sinensis, assembly GCF_006345805.1. Taxonomy (NCBI): domain Eukaryota; kingdom Metazoa; phylum Mollusca; class Cephalopoda; order Octopoda; family Octopodidae; genus Octopus; species Octopus sinensis. The sequence goes on along the minus strand of NC_043011.1, from coordinate 27,873,366 downwards.
TGTTGATCTTGATATGGGATCACCATGTCACGCATATGTGGTTGTGATGCATGTGCCTGGTGCACCCTTATCAGACGGGTTGTCATGATGGGCTTCGTATATTTTACTGGTCTTCGTTAATGTTACCCGTGTCACTTTGATGGCATGCACTGCTCTCACTCACTCAAGGATAATAATAATAATATTAATAATAATAATAATAATAATAATAATAATAATAATAATAATAATAATAATAATAATAATAATAAGGATAATAATAATAATAATAGTAATAATAATAATGATAATGATAATAATAATAATAATAATAATAATAATAATAATAATAATAATAATAATAATAATAATAATAATAATAATAATAATCACCTTCATCGTAATCAGCATCAGGAACAACATAAAAGACAGGCAACTGCTAGTTTCAGAAATCAGAAAATGATATGTACAGTAATCTATAATAATATTGAAAGTAATGAGAACAATTTCAACACAAAACTGAAACTTCATGACATGCATGGGAAAGAGCAAAGGAGAGCATAAGTGATAAGTATTCTGAGCGTAGTGATTTAAAGAATAGATGTACGTTGGAAGTAACTCGTCGATAATTATGTATGCACTTATACGTACGTGTCTATATACTTACTTGCAGAAGTACATATGTACACACACATACACAGATACACACACATATACACATACATGCATATTTATATATATGTATGTATACATAATATATATACATATATATATATACATATATATATATACATATACGTATATACGTATACACATGTTCATAGATAAAAATTCTATATTTAGATATACATACATATACCTATATATATAATATATATATATATATATATTATATCATATATATATACATATATATACATATATATACATATATATATATATGTACACATATATATATATACATATGTACATATATATACATATATACATATATATACATATTACACATATATATATATATACATATATATATATATACATATAACATATATATATATATATATATACTGGCACGTCAGATATATGTGTGTGCGTGCGTGTGTGTGTGCGTGTGCGTGTGTGTATATATGTATTTATATATATATATATATGTGTGTATATATACTCGCACGTACGCACACGCACACACATACACACGCACGCACACACATATAGTTGACGTGCCGATAAACATTCATGCATTCGTATATACATCTGAAAACGAACAGCTACACTTTGAGAAATTCTGCAATTTCCATAAACAACTATTAAATGCAAATACACACCAATTTACACCCACTGTCATCGATGGACACTGTCCAAGATTCTGCTTAATTCGAATATTGCTGGCAGGTTTTCACTGTGAACTATTCACGTTTCTCAATCTATGTATCGTAATAGAAACAATGTTATAAAGAAAGGTAAAGTGGAATTTCAATAAGTGTTCTTAATAGTCAAACCTCTTTTTCAATAAACGCAACACTTCCAACGGAATAGCAATTTTATTGACGGGATTGTGTGACGGGTATAATGTCGTGTATCAGGTTCAGAACAAATCTTACAGTAAATGTCAAGTTCACCACTATGACATTAAGAATAAGACAAAGGAAGCTCTGAAACTGATGCACATAGTTCATTCAACTATTGTTTTGATATTAGCTTTCCAATCAAAACTACATGTCAGAACGTATCATACACATCGTCTCCTATAGCGAAACCGTCAATTAACCATATTATATATAATATATATATATATATATATATATATATATACATGTATATATAAAGATAGATAAATAGATAAATAGATATAGATACATAACACATACATATATATAAATACATTATTATACATGTATATACATATATATATACATATATATATATATATATATATACATATATATATACATACATATTACATATATACATATATTATCTATACATATATATACATATACATATGCATATATATATATATTATATTATATATATATATATATATATATATATATATATATATATATATATATACCGGGGTAAACACATAAATGTGAAACAAGGTGGAAAAAGAGTACTCAAATAACAGTGGTAGAGTAATATGCTTTATTTAAGCAGCAGAAAATTCAACAAAATCTGTTCTCTGAGTTTCTCGTTGCCGTTCATCAGACAGTTTTTGCTAGAATGGAACCGATATATCAATTGATATATCGGTTCCTTCTAGCAAAAACTGTCTGATGAACGGCAACGAGAAACTCAGAGTAACAGATTTTGTTGAATTTTCTGCTGCTTTAAATAAAGTATATATATATATTATATATATATACTGGCATCAGATATATGTGTGGCGTGCGTGCGTGTGTGTGTGCGGGTGCGTGTGTGTATATATGTATTTTTATATATATACATACATATATATATATATTATATATATATAATATATATATATATATACTCGCTCGTACGCACACGCACATACACATACACACGCACACACACAATATAGCTGACGTGCCAATAAACATTCATCCATTCGTATACACATCTGAAAACGAACAGCTACACTTTGAGAAATTCTGCAATTTCCATAAACAACTATTAAATGCAAATACACACCAATTTACACCCACTGTCATCGATGGGCACTGTCCAAGATTCTGCTTAATTTGAAATATTGCCGCACTTGCCTTTACCTCTCCAACACCACCCTCCTCACTGGCACCCATCATCGACCCTATCCCATCATCAACTCCTTCACCTGCACCTTCAGCAATATCATCTATTGCATCTCTTGCTCTCTCTGCCATTCCCTGTACATCGGACAAACGGGCCGCTGCTTGGCTGACCGGTTCGCGGAACACCTCCGTGACATCCGCCTTCTCAACGACACACCGGTCTCACGCCATTTCCTCTCCACCGGTCACTCCTTGCAACACCTGTCTACGTTCGGTTTGTCCTTGCACAGAGGCCATCCGGATTCCCGTTTGCGCCGTGAACAGGGATTAATCTTCTCTCTTCGCTTTTTTACGCCATTTGGCCTCAACTCTCCCCCCTCCTCATCTAACCTCCACCCCCGACTCCTACTTCTCTTCAGTCCTTCATCTTTGCACCCCTACTCTCTTTCCCTCTTCTTCCCTTCTTCCCTCCTCTTCTTTCCTCTTTCTTCTTCCCTCTTCCCCTTCTCTCTTTCTCTCTGCTCCCTCACTCCCATTCTCTCCCCCGTCTCTCCCCTCCCATTCTCCCCCCTCCTCCTCTCCCCTCCTTTCCCATCCCCCTCCTCTTCTCCTCTCCTTCCTTCTCCCCCCTATTCCCCCCTCCTTCCTCCTCTTCTCCTCGTTCATTATCTCCCCCCTGTCACATTCCCCCTCATCTCCCCCTCCTCACTCTCACCTTTCCTCTTCTCCCTCCTCCCTCCTCCCTTCTGTTCTCCTCTTTCTTTCCCCTTATTCTCCCCTCTCACCCTCCCCCTCATCTTTCCTCCCTCCACCTCCCCTCTCCCCCCATTTCCTCTCTCTACACTCCACCATACGACATTACACATCACATCATACATACATACATTCACACGTCCAGACCTTTCATACGCACTACATACTCTCTCGTACACACACGCACCCTTATGTTGGGGGGAAGTCATTTGACCCTGTTATCTCCCCTACTTTCGCTCTCACGTCTGATCTCTGACTTCTGGCCGGAATCAGATCACCATCTTGAATCGCTAGCTTCTGCACGCATTTTTTTTCTCTCCTTGTTTCTCTCCGTGTTTCTTTTCTGTGTATCTTTCTGTTGAAGAGCGTAGGCTCGAAACATAAAAGACTTGTTTTATTTATATTCCTGAGCGCCATACTAATACAATTATTTGTTTGTACTCCACCTGCCTTCGTCTTTTGTTTAATTTCATAAAGCTTCCCGTTATATATATATATATATATATATATATATATATATATATATATATATATATATGTATATATATACGAGCATTATGACCCGTCGTTGCCGGGCAATAGTGCTAGTGCATGTATATATGTCCATATATATGTGTGTACATATTACATGTACATCTATATATATATATATATACATCTACACATAAAATACAAAATACAAAGTTATATCTTGATATCGCTAGTGATAACAATACTCAAAATATATAACAGACTGGAATTGTAGGCCCGTCTCTTGCAATTTCGATCAATTGTATCTTGTCCTCCCTCTTGTATAGAAGTGTGGCTACAATCCAGCCGACCTCTACTTCTGGAGGGACATTTCTTATCCGGGACGTCCTACGTCCCAGACATAAAGGTAGAATTGAAATATTTCCACTTTGCAAGGTTCGAGTCGAGTACCCCCTTCCACGGTCCGTTGTCTCGAACCCTGCTTCTATTGTGGAGAATTTACCGCCTCTGGTTAGATATTTGATATCTTTCATAGTCGCACCCAGATACGTTTCGATGGTGCTTTCCTCCAGGTGTTCAAATCTTTTTTTTTTCTCTACATTGTATACTTTATAGACAATAGTCTTTTCTTTAATTTAATTTTTTATTTCGTTTGGTCGTGTTATCCTAGATTCACCGTCTTTGTCGGTGATCAATCCGAAATAGGTTTGTATTTTTTCCATTTAAATTTTAATGAGTTCGCGCCCGCAGACTGCTGCAGCGAAATTCATTTTTGGACTTTCTTCAATCGAAGGCATTCTAACAAAAATGCTTCCGTGTAAACGGTGAAATATTGTCATTTTCCCCAAACAGGGACACAATTCAATTTTTAAACAATAACCAAAGTTCCTTCTCCCAAAGCGGGAGGGTTACAGTTTACAATTATTTAATAAATGCAACACAATAACGTAGTCCTTTATGTATAAGAATTAAACCAACAGCAGTACTCAGTAGAAGCGGCTGTTCGAGAAAACAGACATCACATACAGCTAAACTTCATATAGATACTTAATGCTAGCTACTTAGCAGATAATCTAATGTACAAGTCGTAGTAAACGGTATGTGCACAACTCCATCTGAACTATTCTATTTCTGCACGCTAATTTTATTTTTAAGTTATTCCCATTCATGTGAAACCACTTATTCAAGTTCAAGTCATTGATCCAATTTTATACCCATTGCTATTTTTACTTTTGTTATGTTACGATTATATTATACTTTAGTTCGATTTTAATGATTACTTACCACAGTGAAAGTATCTGACATAAAATAGAGAAATGTTTTTGTTTCACTTTTAACACGTAATACTGAAATAGTGGAGAAGATATGATATTGCTTTGGGCTCGCCCTAGGCAAGACGTTGAACATCTTTTTGCCCATGAAACTACATGGACCCTAAGTAAGGCATGTGTAAAATTTGAATGAAATTGGTTGCGTAGTTCTCAAGTTTTAGGGAAACAGACAGACAGACATACATTCTCAGTTTTTATATATAGAGAGATAAAGGGGTTTTGTATGATTGTGTACAGAGAAATATATTATTCAAAGGAATTCCAAATCTGTCTGTTTTCTATGTTTTATTTATATTCTTATATTAATTTTGGATATAGAATATATAGTAAAATGAAATGAAGTATTGATTGTCTTCTTGAATAGATGAAGTATTGAATATCAAATATTAAAGGACTTGCATTTAAGCAGTCTTCAAGGTCCCAGGTTGTGACAGGAATGTTTCAACATATCATACATACATACATACATACATTCATATATATATATATATATATATATATATATATATATATATATGTATATATATATATATATATATATATTATATATATATGTATATATATATAATATATAATATATATATGTATATATATAATATATGTATATATATATATATATTATGTATATATATATATATATATATATGTATATATATATATATATATATATATATAATATATATTATATATATATAATAAATATTAGGGAATAAATCCAAATTTACAGGGAAAAATCAGATTTAGGATTGAATCCAATTTTATAGTAAGATATAATATATTAATTAGAGACAAAACCACTATTATGCAAATCAAACAAAGAAAGACTTAATCCAATACATAAAAATATTTATATAAATTAAATATAATTAAGATATCCACTACGATCGTTTCTTGTCACATATATTAACATTCATCAGGTGGTTTCAAGACCTTCTTTGCAAGTTTTAAACTGAAGTTTATATATATATGCACACGTATATACAGCGATCAGTTCAGTTGTCCATCCAGACACCATGTGCTTCATTATTAAAATACCTTATTTCTTTATTACTCACAAGGGGCTAAGTTTAGAGGGGACAAACAAGGACAGACATAGGTATTAAGTCGATTACATCGACCCCAGTGTGTAACTGGCACTTAATTTATCGACCCCGAAAGGATGAAAGGCAAAGTCGACCTCGGCGGAATTTGAACTCACAACGTAACGACAGAGGAAATACGGCTATGCATTCCGCCCGGCGTGCTAACGTTTCTGCCGGCTCGCCGCCTTACATTATTAAAATACCACCGCAGTGAATATAATGACGAAGTGAATATATATATAGTAGAGGCGCAGTGGTCCAGTGGTTAGGGTACCGAACTCGCGGTTTCGATTTATAGACCGGGCGTTGCATGTGTTTAGTGAGCGAAAACACCTAAAGCTCCATGAATCTCTGGTGGGGGGGGCACCCATTTTGTACTCCTTCGCCCCAACTTTCCCTCACTTTTCCTGTTTCTTGAGTAACGCTGCGATGGACTGGCGTCCCGTCCAGCTGGGGGAAAACACATACTCCATAGAAACCGGGAAACCGGCTCATGATACTGGCTAGGCTTGAAAAGGGCGCAAGGAAGGAATATATATATAAACTTCTATGTAAATAAGGATAAGATCCTTATTTTAAATGGCGATCAAATCAAGTGGCAGCATGGGAACAAAATACCCTTATAGGTTATAATAATTATTAAAATTATAAACAAAGGTATCAAAGAGATACTACCATGCTTGAAATAACAGTCAAAATCTGACTCTTGCTCGGGGTCGGTGAGAGTTGGTGTGTTAGTTCCGTGTTAAACTTACACCGAACACGTTAGTTGCCGTAATGGTAGTTGTTCGAATTATTGTGTGCTGGTCCCGTCGCTAGAATGTGGCAAGTATTCGATTCTCTTGCTCACAATATATCGGATGCAGTTGTACAGAGTTAACCAGCTAGAGGAGATGTCTTCTTGGGGTTAAAAAACCGCGCTAAAATCCGGTCGAGCAAAAAACAAGAGTGCTTAGAACGAAAAACAAGAGTGCTGTGTGCAAAAACGGAAAATACAACCTAAGACTCGGTCAATAATTACGTTACGACATCTGGCAACGAGACGTCAGTATATAAAAGTGACGACGTAAAAATAAATATTAACTTTCAACGGAATTCAATCTCAAGACGATGTGATGAAAGTCATTGGCACCCCTAGCGGATTGGAAGAAAGAACTAGCCGAACTCTTATAAAGAGCAGTGATCGGCAGTAGTCGGAGAGAGCGTTTGGTAGTCACCCGAAGTACGTCGTGTGAACATATTGATTAAACCGCCGCTGCATAATTTATCTATACCAACCTGTGGCAGGAAATAAACTTTAATATTCAGTACTGTTATTGCATAGATATCATTCAGAGATTTTAAATTTGTTGTTTTTCTCCTTACGGAATACGAGACCGACAGTCGTTTCGATAAGTGTATACTCTGAGTAAAGTTGTCTCTAGCTGAGCGGTTGTCCAATACAGAAAAGGGAAATTACCCAGAAACCATTGGTCTACTGGTACTGCCAACGGATAGAAGAGAGTAGCAAGGCCCCTAACAGCATAATCTCGGACACAGGCAATGTGTAGACAAACCAGCTGGAAAAGATGTCTTCCTAGGGTTAAAAACTAGTAGCAGTCCTATGTGGCACTGCCACGTTTTGTTGGCAAATAAACTTCAATATAAATATATTCAACTTTACAAATTTTATTGAATGCATAATATTACATGAAATTTGATTTAATATTTACGATGAGCAAGTATAGTATTTTTCATCTACACACACACACACACACACACATACACACACATACTAACAAACACATATTTTTTCTCTCGCACAAAAGAACACGCACATATATTGAATACACACACACACACACCTAATATGCTAATCATAGACGTCAAATCGCCATTACCACGAAGAATGTTCTCAAGAAAAATCACAGTAAAATGCCAAAATGTAAAAATGAGCAAGACAAATGTAAATATACGAAATAAAAAAAAGATTACATACGTACAAATGGTTTTACTTGTTAATATGTTCGTATGCAAACACGCAGATATCTGCAAGATCGTCAGCCTAGTCTGTCGCTTACAAAATACAATTTCCAGAACTAGATAAAGAACGCTCTACCATATATATATATATACACACACACACACACACACCATGGACTCTCTCGTCATTAGATGACGTGAGAGGATTCTGCAATTTCTTGCTAAACAGACATGCAGAAGATGTGTTTATAGTGATCAAATATTTGCGTGCACATAAGCTCACTCTATCAAATCAAAATTGCTCTTACAAGTGTCTAAAGTGCTACATGTCAGATGACGAAATGATCGCAGAGCAACGGGGAATGAAATGTTTTGCTCAAGAACAGAACGCAATGCTCGGACTGAGAATCGAAACCACGATTTCACAATCGCGAATGCAACACCCTAACCAATATGCCATGTGCTTTCGTAAGTTGTGTATGTAGGAGGCAAGGGTATACAACACACGTTGAGAAGGATATTGGTTTTATTAAAAGGATTGCATACATGTATACGTATGTATAAGAAAGAATATATATATATATATATCGAAATTGATATATATATATATATATATATATATATATATATATATATATATATGTATATAATAATTATTTGAGGGAATGTTAATTCTAACTTACAAGGAAAAAAATTCAATTTAGAAATACTAAATCAAATTTCACACAATATAATATAATATATATATATATATATATAAAATTAGAAACAAAAACACCTTTTATCAATTCAAAATGAACAATTAAATTACACCATCTAGAAAATTACATATAATAGAAATATTATAATTAAAATAACAATAAAATACCAATGATTAAGTAAATTGCAAGAAAATAATAAAAACGTATATAATTGGTATATATTTGTTTTATTGTTATTTTAATTTTAATATTTCTATTATATGTAATTTTCTAGATGGTGTAATTTAATTGTTCATTTTGAATTGATAAAAGGTTTTTTTTTCTAATTTTACACACACACACACACACACACACACACACCACATATATATATATATATATATATATATATACATTCACACACACACACATATATTATATAGGAAGATAAAGATTGTTACATATATTGAGATAGATGTACAAATACCGGTCTATGTATTCTATAAGTAAATTTGAGAATATAAAGATATATTTAAGCTCTTATACTTTTGTAAAGTATTTACTTATTCAAATAACTTTACAATCTCATTTCCGTTGTACAGAAGTTTTCTTTTTTCATTTCGTTCATATACTTGTCAGCTGTTTTATAGAAGTGTCAGCACTATAAATTGTGTGTGTGAATGAATGTGTGCGTTATTCTGTGTTTGTTCGTGCTTGTGTTGTGTGTGTTGTGTTGTGGTGTGTGTGTGTGTGTGTGTGTATGTGTGTGTGTGTGTGTGTGTGTGTGTGTGTGTGTGTGTGTGTGTGTGTGTGTGTGTGTGTGTCTAAGCGTGATCAAATATAATGTTAAGGCGGAAATAAAATTCGTGCAATTTTCACCTTTATGTCAAAATTATTGTTTAGATCGGCTGAACACCTTCACACAGCTATGTTAAGTTCAAAACTATTATAACACGATAAAATTATTTGTTTTAGTATATTAACAATGAATCAATAATAAAAACTTGCTTAAGCAATCATTTTATTACATTATCGTCTTCAATTTTCTTAGACTCCTACAGTGAGTCTCTTAGAGAATATATACAGAAAGAGATATAGGCTGCTGAATTGGCAGATCTACTTACTGATCTTTCATTGACACGGCTTCCGTCATAGGAAGAATCAACTTCACGCAGTTTCTACAGTAGTATGACTGTGTTTGAAGCTCAAAGCTTTTAATGTGTATATTGTGTTTCTAAACATTGTAGAATACTTTAGAGAAAGTTGACTATAGAATATATACTGAATTGTGAAAAATAGCAGTCATGAAGTTACAATCTATGTTGTTCATTCGAGGAAGATATTAATTCCAGCTGGAGTTCATCAGGAACTGCAATAAAAGCATCGTTGTTTATAGCTGCTGCATTGAACATGACCTCAGTCACAGAAACAATTAATTTCTCCAGCCACGCTTATCGTCTATAAGTCTCAAAAGCAATCAAGCAGTCTGACGATATGAGAAACATATAAAAATACTCAATCGTTATGTACAAAGAAACTACAGAAAACAGCGTGCAACATTCAATGTTGGAAAATTTCACTCTACCATGTGTCCACAAAAACTTTTGTAAGAAGAATAGGCAGGTCCGTAAAATATTGCTAAATCCAAATGAAAATCAGTGCACTACACGTGAAACGATGAAAGAATTCTGACGCTCTACACACTGGAGCAAAACTCCGAATGATATATAGCATCGATATCATATATATATATAATATATATATATGTGAATGTATATATATATATATATGTGTATATATGTATGTGTGTATATATATATATATATATTATAATATATATATATATATATATATGCACACGAAGGATTCATTCAGTTCCCGTCTATCAAATCCGTTCACAAGCCTTTGGTGAGCCCGAGGTTACCGAGGTTATAGTAGAAGACAATTACCCAAGGGAGCTTCTTACCACGCAACCATGCCAGCATATGTATGCGTGTGTGTGTGTGTGTGTGTGTGTGTGTGTGTGTGTGTGTAAATGGAAAATTGGAACAAGAACGCAACAGACAACAAAACATCCGGACAGATTGACGTTGCGAAGACGGACAGGTAGAAAACAAGGACAAGTCATTCGCAGCCCCCTCTTATCACTCAAGTTACCAAATTTTCCTTACAATTTCGGGCAATTGCACTTAAGACTGTTCAAATTTGGTTGCCCCCAAAAATCTAAGCTAAGGACAATTAACTTTTTGGGAAGGAAGCAAGCGAAATAGTCCGACAGCAAAGACAAAAAAAAAACAGAGAACAGGTTACACAGATTCAAACTGCAAGAAAATAAAGCAACAGGTGTCTTTCAAATAATAAAGACAAAAATCAATTTAGCTGGTGTGTAGAGTAAAAGCTTTAAGGTAGGAACATAGGAGATGAACTTTAGAGATGAAAGTCAATAGAAAGGAATATGAGAGATGCTCCACGACCGGCAGTGGAGCCATGTGTGAGCGTGTATACACACACACACATACACACACGCGACACACACACACACACACACACACACACACACACACATATATATATATATATATATATATATATATATATATATATATATATATATACATGAACATTATTATTTCTAAATCTCTCAAAGAGAGATTTTCAGAAACATCGTTTTCCAGCTGGCTATACGACACAATATCTCTATCTTTATATTTTCGAATAGGGAGCCCAGCACACCCATGCAGCACAAAGTAACATCTATAGGCCGGTTTCTGGGTTATTGCTCTTTATCAACACGGAGTAGCTGCTTGGGTAGGCGGCGCTGCTGAACTCCCGTTGGAAAATATATAGTTTTCAAAGTGACACTCACTGATCTAATAAATAAAAACAATATTATTTCTATGTACTCTAGCCACTGGAGTGGACAGGATGTTGTTTGTATGTAGTGCAGTGGCTTGAGAACATACAGAAATAACTATTCACACAGAAAACTCATTTTGTCACGTATCATGAGAAACCTACATAGCTAACAACATAAACGTAAGCCTCTGCACTTCACACAAAGGAGTCCTGTACACTCTCCAACCACACAGATTTAATTTGGAGTGCCTGATTATAACTGAACATGTTCAGGCAACTATGTCGGCCTTCATTTTAGGCGCAAAATATACTGTCACGTGACAAACGAACAGGGGTAGCGTGAAACGTACAAAAGGTTATTAAATTAATTATGTATTCATTACCTACAAACACTTGACAAAACATTCAGAGCATTGCCTGTTAGGACATGTTCAATCAACTGTGGCAGCCTTAACTTACGATACCAAACATTGTCACTTGATATTAACATACGAACGTAGCGAGAAACCTACGAAACTTTCTAAGACCAGTCATGTGATTATGCTCAACCAATCAAATCCTATTCAAAGCATATACTAATTTCAGCCATGAACTGCCTAGAAAAATAGGGCAAGCTTCAAACACTAGTCAGAGACAACACAGTTGCGACAAAAGCCACGTCTTTCTATTTGAACTTTTTGAAAATCAGTGTAAACTGTGAAACCGGTAAAAGTTTTGAATATATCAATAGAAAATATTTTAACTATTCTCAGTGCATTTTCAACTTCTACTTTTCATATATATATATATATATATATAGAGAGAGAGAGAGAGAGAGAGAGAGAGAGAGAGAGAGAAAGAGAGAGAGAGAGATGAGTATTAGATACTCAAAATCAAAGCCACTCACACACTCAAACACGAATACAAACACAAACGCAGATAGAGATTCCGGAGTTTCACGTAAAATATTTTATATTCATATCTATACCAACCCACCAATTGGATGATAAAGCAAAGGAACAAACCGAAACCGCCCTACTGTGTCCTTCTGAAGTTCTGAAGTCTTGCCTCCAATATTTTCAATCTACGGGTCAAAACCAACACGTGTCACGGCAAGAAACGGAAATAATTCTTGTAGTACATAAATATCTCAAAAGAACTACACCCATAGATGCACACAGAAACGGAAAAGGAAAAAGAAAATCTGTTTAAA
>NC_043011.1:27832846-27855346 GCF_006345805.1 Octopus sinensis | reverse complement strand
ATAATAGAATAAAATAAAATAAAATAGGAGAATGTTAAATGTTCATTCTGATTGAACTAGTACTTTCATGCATTAAATTCTACAATCTTCGGGTTCATGTAGTAGTGTTGACAGTCATGCTTCACAATTTTTGACTGTAGCAAGATGATTGATTCTGTGCTATAAATACAGCTGGGTAGGTTCCAGAGTGCTAGGTTTTGCAAACTGTATTCTGACCAATCAGTGTGTAGTATCACTCAATTACTTAAGCTGATTGGTTGGTTCAGCTGATTGGTTTAGGCGTCACGCTTTGTTGGACATGTCAAGAGTCCTGTATATTGACCCTGGCCGAAGCAGCAATTGTTGGGTTATTTTTAGAAAATCAGCGCAACCAACCAATCAGCTTAAGTAATTGAGTGATACTACACACTGATTAGTCAGAATACAGTTTGCATATAGATCAGACTGGAGTTGAGTTCGGTGTGCTACTTCATTGACGATTTGCTGGAGCTTGGTGTCATCGGCAAATATTTTCACTTTGCAGTAATGTACGACACTGGAAAAGTCGTTTATGTAGATTATGAAGAGTAGCGGACCCTAGACAGTCCCCTGGGGGACACCGCTGGTGACTTTTGCTGGGCTTGAGTGGAATCCATCAACTACAACATGTTGTGTTCTATTCGCCAGGAAATACTTGATCCAGTGTAGAACTTTTCCACGGATTCCAAAATTTGCCAATTTTGAGAGTAGGATATTATGGTCTACCCTGTCGAACGCTTTACTGAAGTCAAGATATATGACATGAGAGTTCGAACCTGTTCCCAAGGCTTTGAGTACATCTTCAATGTGGTGAAAGAGCTGTGTAAGACAGTCCCTGCCACAGCGAAAGCCATGCTGATTTGCATTTAGGAGTTTCTGGGTCTCCAGGAAGTCATCCATCCTTGATCTTAACACTCTTTCAAACACTTTGATGATGTGGGAGGTGAGTGAGATTGGGCGATAGTTGAGTGCGAGGGATCTGTTTCCCTGTTTGAAAACCGGGATGACTGACTGGGATAGAAACTGTTTCGGTATATAACCTGCATCTAACGAATTTCTCCAGAGGTTGGTCAGAGGGACTGCAAGTTTGTGTCTACATTCCTTCAGGAGACTATCGGGGAATCTATTAGGGCCTACAGCAGAGTAGTATTTGACCTCATTTATTGCTGCTATGATGTCAGTGTCAGTGAAGGTTATGTCCGAGATTTTATGTTGAGAGTCAACTTCGTTCGCTTCTCTAACGTCAATATCAGTGGGAACACTAAAGACAGAGCAGTATTGTTTATATATATATATATATATATATATAATAATAAATATTAGGGAATGAATCCAAAATTACAGTGAAAAATCAGATTTAGGGTTAAATCCAATTTTATAGTAAAATATTATATAATATAATTCGAGACAAAACCACTATTTTAAAACCAAACAAGGAAAGACTTAATCAATACATAAAATTTTAATATAAATTAAATAAACCGCCACTACAAATGTTTCATGTCTGCTCCGACAATCTTCAGGTGGATTATATAATTTAAAATAATTTAAAATAATAAAACAATAAAATTATCAATGAAAGAATGTAAAAAAATAAAAATATAATCTATATATAATCTATATATAATCTATATATAATCAATATATAATCTAAAATAATCTAAAATAAACCCTATAAACAATTGAATATAAAAACCTATAATAAAAGTTCTCATATTTAAAAATGTACAAAAACCAAAAAACAACAAGCAAAAAACAAAAACCAAAACCTAAAAACAAAAAACAAAAAATAAACTATATATACACATACATGCTCATACACTCAACACATTACTTATTCATACTTCCTCACACACACATACAACACTCAATTCATAAACAATATACATATACCCGCTCACACATACATATACATACACATACATACAGAACACGATATATACCAATATATAAACACCCACACCCATACAGATAAATAAATTACGCAAACAATCACACACACACACACACACACACACACATTTTCACACATACATAAACACTCAAAAGAAAACCGAACAATTCTTAGCACGTGGATATCAAACATTTAAAAAAAATTATGAATGGAAATGAAATCCATACATTCAAGTATAAATATAACTATACAAACCCTAACACAATACACACAAATACACACACATATATACACACACCCACAAACATAACCATATACACACTCACACATACATATACATACGTACAAGTCCCGATACAAACAAACTTTAATAAAACGACCATGAAAAACGAAAACTCATATATATTAATATATATATAAAAGAGTGTGTACACGCAGACGGGTGCAATCACACGCACATTCAAAACTTACATATATACAAGTGCATAAATAATCACACCCAATTACATAGCACTCATACACTCCCACATCTACACTTACACTTGTACATACAAAAATTCTTATTAAAATATTCATGATAAATAAAATCCATACATACAAGTATAAATATAAAGATACAACCCCTTACACAATACACACAAATACACACACATATATACACACACCCTCAAACATAACCATATACTCACTCACACATACAAATACATACGTACAAAACTCGATACAAGCAAAAACGCACACACACACACATTCACACATACATAAACATACAAAAGAAAAACAACATTTCTACACATAATATGAATGGAATATACAAAACTTTGTACAATTCTTTAAAAAACCATAAAAACTAAAACTCAAATAGATATTAATATATATATAAAAATGAGTGTGTACACGCAGACGGGTGCAATCACACAGACATTCAAAACTTGCATGTATACAATTGCATAAATAATTACACTCAATTACATAGCACTCATACAAAACCGCATCTATACTTACACTTGTACACACGCACACCTACATACACACCCATACCTTCATGCAAAATACTTATTAAACTAATCATGATAATGAAGTCCATACATACAAATAAAAAGATAAAGATAAAACCCCTTTCATACACAATACATACAAATACACACACATATATACACACACCCACAAACATAACCAAATACACACTCACACATACATATACTTACGTACAAACTCGATGTATACACTATTATTCATTCCCACACTCAATAAAATATTAATTAAATACAAAACAAAGAATTACCAATTAAATACTAACTATAATTAAAGCCTAAACTATTAAACTAGAAATATATACTTGGTACTCTAAACTAAAAACAAATTAACCTAAAATAACCTATAATAGGGGGCTATTAATTTTATTTATCATGGAACCTATTATATAGGTAAAGTAATCTATGTCTACATTTTATTTTGCGCTCTTCACCTATATTAAGTAAATTATCATACTTATAAAATAAAATTTCTTTAAACTCATTAGAGCATAAATAACAACAATTCGCTCCTATAGTATATGATTTAGTTTTACAAATTATTTCCCAATTTAAACTATAATTAATATTTTGTGATTAATTCTCCAAATGTACTTACTAAGTCCAGTGGAGTTGATTAAGTTTTTATTTTTAAAAGAATTCATATGTTGTGCGATTCTTAATTTTATTTTAGAGGAAGTAGACCCTATATAAACCGCTTTTGGGTAATTATTCTTCTTAAAGTTATTATCATGTAATGTAACTATACATTTATACACTACATCTTTAATATCACATTTATTATTTAATTTACATTTAGATTTATCTCTACAAGTACAATTAATATATGTCTTATCCTTATTATTATTATCAAATAATTTATTTTATAAAAATTATTCAGTTTAAATTTATTAAATGAAGAAATAATGTTACCTACATTATTAGTAGTGGAATAACCTACTCCAAAATTATCACTAGAGAAAATATTTTTATATTTACGATTATCTCTAATAAATAGTTCTATAATATCTAAAATCTCTTTGATAATATTCGTTTTTACTTGATCACCATAAGGAACTATTAACCAAATTTTATTCTTATTCACCTTATAATAATTGTCAGTATTATAATTATTAAATTTAGAATTCTTCATATTATTAAAATTATTATCAGAATTATATTTATATACAGCATTTAAGGAATTATTAATGTTATTAATTTTATCCATATTATTATTATTATTATTCAATTTATTTTTATTTTTATTTTTATTATATTTATTATTATTATTATTATTATTATTATTTTTATTATTATTTTTATTTTTATTATTTTTATTTTTATTTTTATTTTTAATTTTATAATTTCTAATATTTATACCACTAATACCAACAAAATTATAATTATTATTATAATTATCTCCTAAATTATTTAAATCTATATCATCAATATTATAAAATTTAATATTCCTATTATAACCTGCCCCTCTAAGGGCCTCATTATAATAAGTGGCATGTCTATTAAAAATCTCTATATCATAAGAGAGTAATGAAATACGTTTACTTATATTATTAATCAACGAATTTTTAATAGAATTTGGGTGATTACTATTAACATTTATATACCTAAGGTTCTCATTAATTTTATGATATGGTTGTGTTTTACCTGTAATTAGATTAAAATTAACATCTAGATAATTAACATTATAATTCTCCTTATATATAGTAATACTTAAACCATATCTTTTAAAGAAACTATATAGTTTTTTCTTATATACTTCTAGATTCCTTTTAGTACAATTCTTTGTAATTAGTAGAAGATCATCTCTATATAAACCACCCTCTATCTTAAGATTTTCTAATTGGAGTTCAGATAAAAGATAAATACCTACTAAATCAGTAGCTTGTGCAGAATGTATGTGTGAATTTGTGTGCCTGTGCGTATTTGATTGTATCTAGTTTTGTACGTATTATTTGTATGTGTGAGTGTGTATATGGTTATGTTTGTGGGTGTGTGTATATATGTGTGTGTATTTATGTGTATTGTGTAATGGGTTGTATCTTTATATTTATACTTGTATGTATGGATTTTATTTATCATGATTATTTTACTAAGAATTTTTTGTATGTAGGTATGGGTGTGTATGTATGTGTGAGAGTGTACAAGTGTACAAGTGTAGATGTGGGAGTGTATGAGTGCTATGTAATTGGGTGTGATTATTTATGCACTTGTATATATGTAAGTTTTGAATGTGCGTGTGATTGCACCCGTCTGCGTGTACACACTCTTTTATATATATATTAATATATATGAGTTTTCGTTTTTCATGGTCGTTTTATTAAAGTTTGTTTGTATCGGGACTTGTACGTATGTATATGTATGTGTGAGTGTGTATATGGTTATGTTTGTGGGTGTGTGTATATATGTGTGTGTATTTGTGTGTATTGTGTTAGGGTTTGTATAGTTATATTTATACTTGAATGTATGGATTTCATTTCCATTCATAATTTTTTTTAAATGTTTGATATCCACGTGCTAAGAATTGTTCGGTTTTCTTTTGAGTGTTTATGTATGTGTGAAAATGTGTGTGTGTGTGTGTGTGTGTGTGATTGTTTGCGTAATTTATTTATCTGTATGGGTGTGGGTGTTTATATATTGGTATATATCGTGTTCTGTATGTATGTGTATGTATATGTATGTGTGAGCGGGTATATGTATATTGTTTATGAATTGAGTGTTGTATGTGTGTGTGAGGAAGTATGAATAAGTAATGTGTTGAGTGTATGAGCATGTATGTGTATATATAGTTTATTTTTTGTTTTTTGTTTTTAGGTTTTGGTTTTTGTTTTTTGCTTGTTGTTTTTTGGTTTTTGTACATTTTTAAATATGAGAACTTTTATTATAGGTTTTTATATTCAATTGTTTATAGGGTTTATTTTAGATTATTTTAGATTATATATTGATTATATATAGATTATATATAGATTATATATAGATTATATTTTTATTTTTTTACATTCTTTCATTGATAATTTTATTGTTTTATTATTTTAAATTATTTTAAATTATATTTTAAAATATTGCTATTTTTAGATCGAAAATCCACCTGAAGATTGTCGGAGCAGACATGAAACATTTGTAGTGGCGGTTTATTTAATTTATATTAAAATTTTATGTATTGATTAAGTCTTTCCTTGTTTGGTTTTAAAATAGTGGTTTTGTCTCGAATTATATTATATATAAATATATATATATATATATATATATTATATATATATATATATTATATATATATATATATGTACATACTCATAGACATAGTTTAAAGATTTGGAAATTAAATCCTAATGTGCTTTAAGAGGAATATTGTAAATTAACGAACATATTTGATTAATGAAAAATTCATGAATCACCGAATCAAGACAGAAAGAATTTTTAGTTTTTGTGGGTGTGATTTGCTCATTCTCTGAATAAGGTTGCTTGAAGTAAAACCAGTTACCGTAGCGATAAATTAAGCAATTAATTACGAAATCATTCTTCGGGCGTCTTCACTGTTACTTGAGAGTTATAACGGTTTTAATATTTTGAATATTTCTGAAAGTCGATTGAAAATACATCATACATAAATTATAGCCAGCACTGCGGTGAGCCTTAATCAATAATTATTATTGGTAGTGAAACGCTTTAAGTAGTCAGGAAAAGCCAAAATAGAGTGTTACATTAAACAAGAGCAAGTGAAGGATTGTTATGGCATACATGAGTGAGTATTTAATCGTTTAAAAGAGCATATAGTCATACACACACGCACACATACATATATATATGTATACATACACATACACATACATATATATGTATATATATATATATATATATATATATATATATATACATATATATATACATACACATACACACATACATACATATATATATACATATGTATATATATATATATATATATATACATATATATACATATATACATATATATATATATACACATATAAAATATATTACATATATATATATACATATATATACATATATATACATATATACATATATATATATACATATATATATACACATATATATATCTGGTACACCGGCGATTATAATTAATTTTATTGTATCGCATTTATCTTTGTTTACATATTCTCTCGATAAATTTCTGACCGTTAGACGATATACCACAATCCCCTATTTTGTCGGGTTTGTTCGGAGTCTGCGCAGTGTTTTGAATAGTTTAGAAAGAGCATTTCGATAGACGCACATGGATCTATTGGTATGGTCTTTCCATCATTAACAGGAATCTTACTGAAGAGCCAGCCTGAGTAAATAAATACTATTTTTATTACTGAATTTGGCGAAACTGCAGTATAAGAAAAGTTAAGTTTGTAAAAGTTTTTAATTCTCATCTCACTAAATTTATCCAGCTATTGTGTATCTAGTACACTCTTCGCCCTGAATGTAATGATATATGTATAATATATGGCGTGTACTGGTACACCGGCGATTATAATTAATTTTATTGTATCGCATTTATCTTTGTTTACATATTCTCTCGATAAATTTCTGACCGTTAGACGATATACCACAATCCCCTATTTTGTCGGGTTTGTTCGGAGTCTGCGCAGTGTTTTGAATAGTTTAGAAAGAGCATTTCGATAGACGCAATGGATCTATTGGTATGGTCTTTCCATCATTAACAGGAATCTTACTGAAGAGCCAGCCTGAGTAAATAAATACTATTTTTATTACTGAATTTGGCGAAACTGCAGTATAAGAAAAGTTAAGTTTGTAAAAGTTTTTAATTCTCATCTCACTAAATTTATCCAGCTATTGTGTATCTTGTACACTCTTCGCCCTGAATGTAATGATATATGTATAATATATGGCGTGTACTGGTACACCGGCGATTATAATTAATTTTATTGTATCGCATTTATCTTTGTTTACATATTCTCTCGATAAATTCTGACCGTTAGACGATATACCACAATCCCCTATTTTGTCGGGTTTGTTCGGAGTCTGCGCAGTGTTTTGAATAGTTTAGAAAGAGCATTTCGATAGACGCACATGGATCTATTGGTATGGTCTTTCCATCATTAACAGGAATCTTACTGAAGAGCCAGCCTGAGTAAATAAATACTATTTTTATTTGAATTTGGCGAAACTGCAGTATAAGAAAAGTTAAGTTTGAAAAGTTTTTAATTTCATCTCACTAAATTATCCAGTATTGTGTATCTAGTACACTCTTCGCCCTGAATGTAATGATATATGTATAAATATGGCGTTACTGGTACACCGGCGATTATAATTAATTTTATGTATCGCATTATCTTTGTTTACATATTCTCTCGATAATTCTGACCGTTAGACATATACCACAATCCCCTATTTTGTCGGGTTTGTTCGGAGTCTGCGCATGTTTTGAATAGTTTAGAAAGAGCATTTCGATAGACGCACATGGATCTATTGGTATGGTCTTTCCACATTAACAGGATCTTACTGAAGAGCCAGCCTGAGTAAATAAATACTATATTTTATTAATGAATTTGGCGAAACTGCAGTATAAGAAAAGTTAAGTTTGTAAAAGTTTTTAATTCTCATCTCACTAAATTTATCCAGCTATTGTGTATCTAGTACACTCTTCGCCCTGAATGTAATGATATATGTATATATGGCGTGTACTGGTACACCGGCGATTATATATAATAATTTATTGTATCGCATTATCGTTGTTTATATATATACATTATATATTATACATATAATAACATATATATATATATATATATACATATATATATATATATATATATATATATATAATATATATATATATATATATATATATATATATATATTATATATATATATATATATATATATATATATATATATATATATATATATCACCTTGATCACCTTGACCGACCAGTCGGTCAGGCGTCCATTTGACACCGCTGGTCACAGCACGCTATCCACTCCTCTCTGGATCGTGCCTCTCTCATCCACGTGATCCCAATCGTCCTCTTGAAATCGTAACTCCACCGTCGTGGACGTATTCCGGGTGGTCTTTTCCACTCGCGCGGGTACTACTCGACAACTGCGTGGGTCCACCGACTATCGGTGAGCCGGGTGACGTGTCCAGCCCATCTATACTTGCTGCGTGTATACTCTCGCGATGACATATATATATATATATATATATATATATATATATATATATATATATATATTATATATATTATATTGTATTGGGGATGGCCATGTTGCCAGTTTAGCCAATAGATCACACGCATTATATATTTGGTGTTAATTTGCTTCAGTTTTATTTATTTTTACGTTAATCGTATTTCGGCTAGAGTTCTTTCGTCACACTTCTGTGACCTCACCAGTGGTCCTTTGCTTTCTTCTTTTTTATTTGTGTGTCTTTCCTTACTAACGATCAGACATTTTATATTTTGTATTCCTATTGTATGCCTTTATTTGCGGATGCGTATACCCCTATGTAAGCCTATGTTTAGTATGTGCCTGTGTGGGAGGATTGCCTGTATTATCTGTATCTCCTGTTTATACACGTTCCTTTAATATGTATTTTTTCATGTGTTTATACCTACATTTTCCTATTTTTCTTTTTTTGTATTTAATTTAATTTTGTTAACATATATAGTTATTTAATTCCATTTGTTTATCTGTGTATCGTATTATATTTTGTTATCAGTTATTGGGATCTTATTCTGTCATATTTTGTGGTGTTTTGGGCGTGTTTGCTAGCCCACATCCCAACACACCACAAACAATATATGACATAATAAGATCCCCATAAACTAATTACAATATGAACAACATATAATACAATACACAGATAAACAAATGGAATTAAATAACTATATACGGTAACAAATTAACACCAAATATATAGTACGTGTGTTTTATTGGCTAAGCTGGCAACATCACCATCCCCAAATACAACAATATCTGTTTCAACACACGGTTTCACATCAAGAATCTTGCCAAACGAATATATATATATATATATGTGTGTGTGTGTGTGTGTGTGTCTGTGTGGAGGCGCAATGTCCTAGTGGTTAGGGCAGCGGACTCGCGGTTGTAGGATCGCGGTTTCAATTCCCAGACCGGGCGTTGTGAGTGTTTATTGAGCGAAAACACCTAAATCCCCACGAGGCTCCGGCAGTGGGTGGTGGCGATCCCTGCTGTACTCTTTCGCCGCAACTTTCTCTCACTCTTTTTTTCTGTTGGCCTGTTCGCTTAGCCAGCGGGGTGGCGTCATTTGAAGGCTAAAACAATGTGAAGCGCATTGTGACCAGCGATGTGTAGCAACATCTAATAGCCTGGTCGGTCACGGTGATCACGATGATATATATATATATATATATATATATATACGATATATATAGGCGCAGGTGTGGCTGTGTGGTAAGTAGCTTGTTTACCAACCACATGGTTCCAGGTTCAGTCCCACTGCGTGGCACCTTGGGCAAGTGTCTTCTACTATAGCCTCGGGCCGACCAAAGCCTTGTGAGTGGATTTGGTAGACAGAAACTGAAAGAAGCCCGTCGTATATATGTATATATATATGTGTGTGTGTGTGCGTGTATGTTTGTGTGTCTGTGTTTGTCCCCCTAGCATTGCTTGACAACCGATGCTGGTGTGTTTATGTCCCCGTCACCTAGCGGTTCGGCCAAAGAGAACGATAGAATAAGTACTGGGCTTACAAAGAACAAGTCCCGGGGTCGAGTTGCTCGATTAAAGGCGGTGCTCCAGCATGGCCGCAGTCAAAATGACTGAAAAAGAAAAGACAAAGATATACCAGGTTACTGAAATTATGTTTGTAACACGAGAGAGAATTTGTCTCTCTAAAGTAACTGCACTGCAGTGAATTTGTCTTTAGAAGTTGAAATATACTATAAACATATTTGAACCAACTTAACATTCGCTTATACCTACACATTGCTTGTTACTGATACTGCAGAATCTTTCCAGATCTGGCGGTCTAATACATATTTGACTGGGTTTTAGTTAAATCTACCACTTTAAATCTGCCCATTGTGTAAATATAGTATATATGCAGAAGAATAATCTCCTATGCTTAAGATATTAATTGAGAAGCACTTCCAACAAACACTTCAAAAGGGTAATACTTGAGACCAGTTAAGTTCATTGAAATGTAGGATTAAACGTGAAAAAATTATAATTTTGAAACAAAAATTGAAATAACCAAAAGAATAAATAAGAAAAAAAAACTTTCCTCCACCTCACAAAACCAGAAATTTGAAGATATTTTAAATATCATAAATCTGCATAAAATCACATTGTGTTCCTGAAGTGAAGCGATCTGCAATTTTTATCGCTTAATCAGAAGAGGAAGAAAAGCTCTAGTAGGTGAAAGGAAGATCAGAAATCCTATAACAAAGAGGAGGCTATCCAAGGACCTTGTTATAGTGTTAAAGTAGAGGAGGGATATTCAAACCATTTTGGTCGACTTTCGACTATGGTTGCAAAACTTTATCCATTATGCATTACTGGTCAGAAATCCTATAACAAAGAGGAGGCTATCCAAAGACCTTGTTATAGTGTTAAAGTAGAGGAGGGATATTCAAACCATTTTGGTCGACTTTCGACTATGGTTGCAAAACTTTATCCATTATGCATTACTGATACCAATTACAGAAATTATATGGATGTGAAGTGAATACATTAACTGTGCAAACATCTGCGTTAAGCTACCTTGTTCGTCATAATTTACAGAGAATAACGATAGTCTTTGCTGGTAATCTTACAATCGATTGACTTTTCTATAAATGTAGAATATGGTGAAATTACGACACGGGCAAAAAATATTCAAAATGCATCACATTATTTTTGTATCTCACTCTTACGAGTTCAATTCTTTCCAGCGTTTCTATTTCCATTTATATATGTGATTCCGCAAGACAAATCCTTCAAAGATAACGAATAAACCCACTGATACCCATTCTGCTTAGTAAATGAAGATGCCACGCATAAGGTCACACGAACGAAGTCTCTTAGTTGTGAAGCGATGCTCTTAACTGTATAACCATTGCTGGGTTTCGCCCATATGTGTTGCGTATATTGCAGATATTAATGGACGTCTTCACGAGTGCCCCTACAATCCACTCTACACATAGTCAAGTAGGGGAATTTATTGCAATACGGGTAATAAATAATTTGTGTCATTCAAATGTGTGATACCTGTAAGACAAATGGATAATGGGTATATTCAATCAATATTATAACATTAAAAATTGGCTCTGAGCTCACTAAGAGAAAACGGCATTTAGATGATCACCCTAATTTCTTTTTCGGTAGATATCCATTAGCAGTAGAATTGCTTGCATTAATTAAAAGCAAGTTGTAGCAGAATACCTATCATACAGCTGGCGATATAGAGACATTTAATTGCAGACACTATCAACAACCTTAATTACAGACATGTATAGTTTGAATGATAATACGCCATTTCAATATGCCAGCATGATTACATATTAGTTTGCTTTACCTTTATGGAAGTTTAATATTCTGCTGTCCACTGGATTCTTAAACAAACCTTCTTAATCACACATACATACGTACTTACGTAGTTCGTACATGCATGCATACATGTAAATAATACTACTACTAACGCTCCTACCACAAACGCTACTACTAATAGCTGCAATTTAAAGGCGGCTGGTTGGCAGAAACGTTAGCACGCCGGGCGAAATGCTTAGCGGTATTAAGTCTGCCGCTACGTTCTGAGTTCAAATTCCGCCGAGGTCGACTTTGCCTTTCATCCTTTCGGAGTCGATAAATTAAGTACCAGTTACGCACTGGGGTCGATGTAATCGACTTAATCCGTTTGTCTGTCCTTGTTTGTCCTCTCTGTGTGTAGCCCCTTGTGGGTAATAAAGAAATAACAAATAACTACTAATAGCTGCAATAGCATCAGTAATATCACCTCCTCTCCCACTGCTAATACTAACATTACTACTAATAATGCTACTACCGCCACTGCTGCTACTACTACTACTACTACTACTACTACACTACTACTACTACTACTAATAGTAATAATAATAATAATAGCGATGCAATAATCATAGTAATGGTGACGCTGGCGTTGATATTAATAGCAGAAATGATGGCAATGACAACAGCAATATCAGGAACGATTCACCTAATACTACCCTAACCACTACCAGCACTACCTCATTACTCTCTCTCCAATTAGCCATCGTAAAACTGATAGCTGCAACTGCAGATCTGGGACAGACTGCCCGCTGCAAGCCCATTGCGGAAGATTCAACGTCGCACATCAATGCACCGTTCACAGCACAGTAAATAACACGTATAGCTACTACAGTGAATCGACCACAAATTTTAAACAGAAATATTATGCACACTTAAACTCGTCTAGATATAAAGATAATAGCAATTCCACATCACTATATAAAGAGAATAACAATTCCAACCACGTACACCATCAAATTAAAGGGAAAATACAATATAGATTTTCCTGGGCTATATCCTGGGCTATATCAGACTCTGGCATCCCATATCAGGGCCAGCACTCCATTTGTGGACTCTGCTTAAAAGAAACAGTGAAAATTTTATCCCTTAATAATCCTAACGAAAACCTCACAACGTGTTGACAAATTCTTCCATATATCTAAAGGTAACTTCACCCCCGCCCCTCCCCACCACGAATAACGCTCATATACAAACCTACTTGATCGTTAACACATAAACCTCTATATCTCTTCTAGCAACCTTTCCTCATCACTTTATAAGATAAATATTAATTTATTTTTAAACCTTAATCTCATAAATCCCCTAATATTTAATTCTAATATTTAATGCAACTAGTTTCTCCATTCACGACTACCTACCCACCCAAAACCATATTGCTAAAAGCAATTCTACAGCCAATGACCTTAGCCAGAATGGACACAAGTATTTACTACTAGATTTCCTCCCCAAACCCCCTAGACTAGAAAAATACCACTGGCACCTACTATTCTCTTTAAATTCTTTTCATTTTACTTTATTTTGTTTATTTTGCTTTTTTACGTTATCTTCCTTTACCTTATCCTCCTCTCTCTCTTCTTGGCTGTTTTTGTACACTATATTCTTAGACGATATATTTCTATATACCTTACTTTATCCTTAACGCCAATCCTTAACTTCCTCCATCATTCTCTCTACCTCTCTTTCTATTTATTTACTTTTCTTTCATTTTACCACTTAGCCAACTCTGCTCCTATTCTGTTGTTGATCGAAAATATGTTCGCGTCTATTTCTGGTTATTTATCTATCAGGACTTGAATCTACTTTAAGCAGGATTGCACCTAAGGACTTACAGACTTACTTCTACATGATCGGAAAGTTGAACTGTGAACTTTTACGCTTCTTTTTTCTTCTGTTTCTTCATCTCTCTATTCCTTTACTCCTCTAACCCCTAACCTTAACCCTAACACTATCCCCTAAACCTAAACCTAAGCCTCACCCTAAACCTAACCCTAAAGCTAACCCAACATAACCCTAACCCTAAAGCTAACCCTAACCCGAACACTTCAAATTTCTTTCGAAATAACGTTTGTTTACTCGCAAGAATATTTGTTGTTTCAGGTATATTTTGGGGCAATATATCATTATATGCCAATGTTTATATAAACCTGGAGTCGCGTGTCTTAGTGGTTATACTGTCAGCATTGTGATCGTAAGATTGTGGTTCCGATTCCTGGACCGAGCGATGCGTTGTGTTCTTGAGCAAAACACTCCGTTTCACGTTGCTCCAGTCCACTCAGCTAGCACACATGAGTAACTCTGCGATGGACTGGCGTCCCGTCCAGCTGGGGAACACATACGCCATTGAAACCATGAGCCTGGCTAAGCTTTAAAAGGGTGCATTTATTTTTTTAAAATTATTAGAGATTGTATCAAAAATTGTTAAAATTATTTTGTGTATTGTCGGATAGTAGCCAGTTTTATGGATGTATATGTTAACAACAATCTTGTCTTTTAACAACGATCTTATGTAGACCCCCCAATGGTCATATGGACCCCGATTGAGGACCACTGCGATAAGCATTCAGGCACAATTTTTCAACGTGTTTTAACATTGGCATCATGTTTAAAATAACGGCTTTCAAAATATTAAAAACTTTACCGTATGTATCTACAACTTCCATTAACTACAATAAGAAAAACAGGAATATTTTAGGCGTTACTTCATTGATATATATCTCCGTTTACTAAATGGTGCCGGAATTATTTAGCATTTCGGTTCGGCAAGAATATATTTTGAATACAGCCGTATATTGGGTTTTTAATGAGCTTGGTCGATAACTAACTTCTGTGAGATTCCCATACGTTCAATAAGCTAGTATAAACGGAGATAAAAATTGAGTTCACGCAACTTTCTTTACAATGTAAATAATGTGTCTTGTTATATCGATGTTAGGGGAAAATACCCGAAATGTTTCAGATCTAAAAAATACAAACATAAAATAAATGCTGCTATCTTTAAACTATGGATATAGTATGTATAACCTTTATCTTTTATTAGGTAACCTTTAAAGTAGCCGTGTGAATTGCTTTGTATATTCTATATGCAGAACAAGTGTTTTTGACAGTTTAGCTTTAAAAGAAGTTCAATTACATTTACAACGAATACCTATGCCGTCAGAAAACTTGAAAGTTTTTTTCCTTTTGCCTAGAGCTGAGAATAAATGACTAACGTCTATTTTAAAACTAATCAAAAGACGGGGAAATGGCAATTGTTAAATTTAGCCAGAACCGAACATACGAATCAAGAGAGCTGTACTGGAAAAAAATACAATACTAATGACGTAATTACGTTATATTTAAAACTAATACCGTTGTGGTATTCGATATTTCCAGTAATAGTATATGGCAAAAGACTAAAAACAACCAACATTTAAAGACAAAAAGAGTGCCAATATGATGGCATCGACATATCATAAAGTAGACTCAGCATCATGTTATTGAACAACTGTTCAACAGACATGACCTATTCGATTAGCTCGGAAAGTTTTTTAAAGCGAAAAATAGTAACACAAAAAAGAGAAAATTCGACAACTACGTATGTAGGTATATTCAACTCTTGACATAGACGAATAGTATAATAAATATATTAAATAATGTAGTTTGTTTTTTCCTAAAGTTAAATACCGGCAAATACAGGCGTGACCCTTGCAATCAGATTTCTTTGAACAGGCACAATGATTTAAAAAATCCAACTTATTTGTTTATATCTTCCACTTTTCAGTAATTGATCTTGCTTCTAATTAAAATAATTCTTCAAAATATATGACTGTATATGGTGCAGTTATATATTTTGACATGCGAAAATATAAAGTATTACAACAGACAACGCATTTAGAGTCGATGGCGTTATTTGTGTTATCAACTTCTCTTTTACGCTGATATATTGTCTGAAATTGTTGCCTGGTGGCAGCCATCTATTAAACATCTCAGGATGTTTTTACTCACGATGATTAAATTATGCGATTAGCTAAACATATAACAAAAAAACTGTTTAAAAATTCTTTAGAAATTTTAAAGTAGAAAGTACGATAAATCATGTTTGATAGAATGTGTATTTCCATGATCACGAGATTTTCAAAACACTTTAGAAATATTACTGTTGTTTCAAATTAGGAAAATATCAACCCACAAAACAGAGAGATTCTGATACTGAAAATGTTGTTTGCAATATAATGAAGCCTGCAATCATAAGAAAGAGAAACGAATTTTTGATAAGCTGTTTTAAATTTGGATATAACATAGAGAAAATTCACTTTAATACATTTTAGCTTTTGCAGTAAAAACTTAACATGTATGCGGAATCAGCAATGACTCATGAAATACATTCACACATTAATGTTATAAACGTTTGCATAAAAACTAACTGTATCATATTGAGAAGAATCTCCAATGCTCTGAACACACAGAGCACTGAACATAAATTTTAATGTCTGATTAAAAACAACGGAAGAAAATCATTGACTAAGCCATATTTAGAATAATAAACCAGCAAAATGATTTGGACGTTTTTATAAAATCAATTTTAGACAAGATAATTAAAGACACAAGGTTAAATACAAGTTTGGACCATTACAAAAAAATGTCGGGTTATAGATTGCTTCAAATAAAACGGAAAAAGCTAACTGTAAATACGTCTATTTCAGCATTATTGATCACCATTCCCAAATATGCAGAGATGTATTGTCTAAAATCCACCACGTTTTCTATGGAATTCAATACCATACAGACGGAAATAGTCAAACGCGTCCGAATATTTCTTCAACTGAATATGTTTCTTGGGAACAAAAATGGCGCAGAAATTGCTTACAATGTTAACATAGTTTGGGGTAAAGTTTACGTAACAGTAGTCTTATCAAATCCAATCAAAAGTGAGTTAGCTTAATTCATAATAGTAAAACACCTTCATTCTTAAAATGCAACGAACAATTTACGTTACATTCACCGTATTATTTATTTACAACGAAGCAATATTAGGAATAAAAGACAATCTTTATATCCAGTTGAACATGGTTGTTGGAAGCGGGATACAGTGGTATTCACCTTCACATGTGGTCTCATATAGACGCATATAGACATAAATCGTAGCGGATGTGAATGGTCTGGTATGAGCACCGGAACTGCCAAATCACATGATTACAGTGAACTGCACTTTTTCAGTGCCAGACGTTAGTTGACCGCACACCAGACAAATCTCGCTGCGATAATATGGAGAATATCAGTGTCTTTTCAGTCACTGATGGTGCAAATAGCTAGCAGGCTTATTTAGAAATAATTATTAGCGACGGAAGCAGTATTTCTACCAAAGGCAGTCTTTTATATTCAACGAAACGTAAATGACTTGTTATAACGTCGAATACTGCGGTCTTCACCCTGAGACTTCCTCTGATATAGATTCAAGGTGTATAAAGTTACTCACATAAATCTTAGCAGAGAATACTACTACTACTACTACTACTACTAATAATAATAATAATAATAATAATAATAATAACAACAACAATAATAATGATAATAATAAAATAATAATGCATACTCTTGTTTTTCCACACAAATAAAGTAGCTTCAACACTACTAACATATAGGCGAGCAATGAGAAATTGAAACGCCAGCACAAAATCGAA
Organism: Octopus sinensis; assembly: GCF_006345805.1. Taxonomy (NCBI): domain Eukaryota; kingdom Metazoa; phylum Mollusca; class Cephalopoda; order Octopoda; family Octopodidae; genus Octopus; species Octopus sinensis. The sequence continues at coordinate 27,837,197 of NC_043011.1, read as the reverse complement.
CAATGAGTCCCAAGTCATTAAAATCTGCCTTACACCCACAGGAAGAAGAATCTTCCAAGGAGGCTCGTTGTCTCCCCCATCTTTCTCGTCTGCCTTGATCTGGCTGCACTAACAGACTTATTATCGGAAGCCACCATTGGGTACAGCTGGTATAGAAAAACTATAAATCATCCTCTATGTATGGATAGCTTTAAAATTTTCACTAAAAGCACCACTTTTAAAAAAAGTGTCCATAGTTTCACAAGGGTACCAGAATTAGCATGGGTTTCGACATAAGCGACATTGAGAAAAGGTAAATTATTCAGCACTGGAAGTTCTGCACTTGACATAAACATAGAAATCAAAGAATTAAGCCACAACCGCCCACACAAATCTAAGAATAGACCAATTAGCTAAAAACAACACACAATGGCGCAGCAATTGCTTACAATGTTAACATAGTTAGGGGTAAAGTTTACGTAACAGTAGTCTTATCAAATCCAATCAAAAGTGAGTTAGCTTAATTCGTAATAGTAAGAGCTTCATTCTTAAAATGAAAGAGAAAATTAGGAGAAAATATTACAGAAGAGTCAGACTAATATTAAACACTGAACTATATGCTAAAATTAAGATAACAGAGATAAACATGGATAGCCATACCAATAAAAATTTACAGCTTCAATGTAATAAGCTTTAGTGAATTGAGAAACTTAGACAAACCAGTAAACTGTTAACAGTACACTGAAGTCACAACTTCAAACTACACACAGGTAGAGTATATCTACCCCTCTCCAGAAGAAGGTCGTGTCCTTGAGAATTACTATAAAATAACCACAGTTGAGTTAGAAAAACACTGACAAAAAGTGGACGACTACAACATGTAATAAAACAACACACACACACAAAAAAAAGAGAAAGCTGGCAAAAATGAGTAACACTGCGATAGACTGGCGTCCCGTCCAGCTGGGAAACACACACGCCATAGAAACCAGGAAACCGGGCCCATGAGCCTGACTAGGCTTTAAATGGGTGCATTTATTTTATTTTTAAACAACTCCTTTTCTTGGATTTGAATATTTCACAAAAGGTGACGAACTACCAGAATCGTTAGCATGCCAGGCAGAATGATTAATGGCATTTCGTCCGTCTTTACGTTGCGAGTTCAAATTCCACCGAGGTGTACTTTGCCTTTTATCTTTTCCGGGTCGATAAAATAATTATCAGTAAACACCGAGGTCGATGCAATCGACTTACAGCCCTCACACGAAATTGCTGGCCTTGTATCAAAATCTGAAACCAATATTACATTTAACTAACTAAATACATACTTTCCATTCTATTTAAATCTGGAAGTGTCTTGGAGTAAGTTGCAATAAAGACTATAGCATTTTCATACTAGTAGTGGTTCGATCGGAACTTTGAATTTTATCTCGTTTTGGAAATTATTCCCTTGCAGGATATAAAATATTACCAAGTTTATCAAACGACAGGCGGTTTGTTTTATCGGAGAATTTATGTTAGCTTTAGATATAAATTATTCCTGATTTTAAATAACTTAACTTATTAAATTTTCATTACTCACTACTCTTGAATATTTGCCGACTTGCAACATATCCACGGAACTAATTTTCTCCATAGTTCCAGACATTTTATTCTGCTTTTTCTTATTTTCGTATGTATTTCTTTGATTTGTTTCTCTTTATGAACGAATAATTACGCATTTTTTCTTATTGTTTGCTTTTTGCTTCCTTATTAGATATTTTTCTTTCTGTTGTTAATATTTATTTTCTTGGTTTTTATCTCAATTATTATGTAACAACATATAACATCATTCCGTAACATTTCGATAACTAACTACATCGCCAATGGGCATTAGATTTGGATAAAAATAACAGTAGAGTGACATAACTTAGATACACACACGCACTCATATACATATATGTGTGTCTGTATATGTATGCAGGTACGTATATATGCGTGTATGTATATGTCTGTCTGTATGTATGTATATATATATATATATATATATATATATATATATATATAATGAGATAGTTGATGATTGACTTAGATATATTTCTCCATTTTCTCATTTTGTATATATATATATATATATTTTTTTTTTTGTAATTATGAGTATAATTATAATTAGGATTCAGGAAAAAAATTTGCTTCACCACATACTGAAATTTAGAAGTAGCAGTTAAAACTAGCTATTTATCTGCCATAAGATTTTCTTATGATAGAGAAATAGCTAGTTTTAATTAGATATTTCGCACAGGACAGTAGCGGAGATTTATAGACGAGCTGACGTTCTCCCAGACGTAACAAAGCCCAAGTGTTTTTTGCTCTCCGTTGGCTTACTGCACCCTCGGATAAATACATACCTATGTATAAATATATAAGGATATATATATTCACATATACATACGTACACACGAACGTACATGCATGCATAAATAAGTATAAATAGATAGATAGATAGATAGATAGATAGATAGATAGATAGATAGATAGATAGATAGATAGATAGATAGATAGATAGATATATATGTATATACATGTAAGATTTGCACCCTGAACACTTTTTATCTTCCTGCATCATCCATCATTCGAGACAGGGAGAAAGAATACTTGAGAGCATTCGAACTCAGAGATAAGTTGCTTTGAAGATGACAATTATGAAGGGATTCGGCTCAAACTTATTAAAATATCCTCACTTTATGGTTTGCATATATTTATACTTTTTATAGTGTACCTTGTTTTAATTATTATACTTTTTGAAATATATCATAATGAATATGTATATTTTCCGATTTGAATCGACAATTTTTAAATACAAACAATTGACCGAAAAATAATGAGCTAACTTTAGCCAGAATCAAACCCACAAAAACACGTCTCCTTGCGCATCCCATCAATTTCAGCGATCAATTTCATCCAAATTTAATGAAAAAACTACTTAAAATGTCTAATATTACATATAATATATGTAAACAAACCAGAAAGGCATTATAAGTTACGGAGGGAATGCTACAATGGAAGATTATGCTTGTTGAAATGTATTTTCTATTTATTTGGCATTTTTATAATCAGTTTATTGCATAAGAGGCTGGCTTTTCAATTCGAAATTTTTGTATCTTTGTTCAACCTCATGTGTATCATAAGCTAAGCTTTAAGATTATTACGTTTATCGTATTGCGTGTGCGAAACCTTGAGGCTAATTTTCATTGTAGTTCTTGTAGATTGTGGTTTGTTGTTGTTCTTGTAGATTGTTGTTTGTTGTTACTCTTTTTATTGTTGTTTTTGTTATTAAAAGTTTCATTATTCGCCCAATTAATATTGTTCTTTTTTTATTTTACGAAGCGTGTCAATCTCATAATTCAAATAGATAAACAATTGTATTTTGTAACCGACACTGCCATCTCGTAAATTTAACGAAGTCGTCGTCGTATTTGCCTCCGTCATCGTCACGGTCATAATCGTCACAATCATCATAATCATCGTTAACATCATCAAATACAAAATGATGGTCAACGTCATCATAAGTAAAGGATATGAGAAACAAATAAAGTGGAAAACGCATAAAACAAATAATATAAAACTATGAGCGAAAAGAAAAGAGAAATTTAGAAAGTATCTAAATTAATTTTTATATTAAAGAATAACATTTATTGGTCAGGCGAGTAATTAAATTCCAAAGACGAAAAAAAATATTGACATTCGAGTAGATGAAGGAAATAATTTATCAAAATATTATCTTTGTAAATAGAATCTGACATGCGTTTCACTAAAATCTACAATCAGAATAACAGTGAGAAAATACTGAATGGAGCCACGTCGGTGGAATGAATATTTAATTGTGGGTGAGGTTCGAATGAATATTTTTTTTAAAAATTAGACTCAAAGTTAATAATGGTTCCGAATTTTGAAATGAGGACTGCAAGTTTGGCGTGTTTTTGATGAGATAGTCGATCACACCCATTCCAGTGGATGTGTTGTACTTTATTTCAACTACCACGTAAGGAGGAATTGCAAAGCTCACCACGACAGGACTTGAACTCGAAATGTAAAGAAACGGAAGAAGTGCCGCTAAAAATTTTGTCCAACATGTAAAGGATTCTGTTAGCTTGCTGCCTTCTTAAAGATACTAATCCTTTCTCCTATAAGTGCAAGGCCAAACATTTTGGAGGAGGAGGGCTAGTCAATTACATCGACCCCAATGCTCAATTGGTAGTTATTACATCAACCCTCAAAGGATGAAAGCCTATGCGAAACTCGAGGACATTTGAACCAGAAACGTAATGATCCAGAACAAAAGCCGTTAAACATTTTCTCCGACGTTCTAACGATTCCTCCAGCTCGAGCCCAG
>NC_043011.1:27810346-27827846 GCF_006345805.1 Octopus sinensis | reverse complement strand
GACCCCAGTGCGCAACTGGTACTTATTTAATCGACCCCGAAGGGATGAAAGGCAAAGTCGACCTCGGCGGAATTTGAACTCAGAACGTGGCGCCAGACGAAATACCGCTACGCATTTCGCCCGGCGTGCTAACGTTTCTGCCAGTTCGCCGCCAACATGAAATACCATCATAAATAAATAACACTCGAGGATGTAGTATCAGATACAGGGATTGATGGGATGGTCACGGTTACTTAACGTTGTGTCCATGTATTAATCTATTAGTATTAAGTTGATATTAAACATCAACAGCACAAAAGTACCAGCTACAAAATATCACACAGATATCGAGGAACTGCATGTGCGGCCGCCCGTCCGGCCTGATAAAAATATAGCAAAATTTCCCTTAAAACACGCTACTGTTTTCAAAATGGAAATTGCACAATGATAGTTACGGTGCAGCGTAGTAACTGAGTGAGTAAAATATTGACATCACCGTTGTAGAATGCGTTTCATTATATGTTATCTCAATCAATGTTGACCTGCGGATGAACAGTAAAAACAACGCCAAAATCGTCAAAGTTAGAAAAATGCATCCGATATAACAAACGCCAAACAGAATTAATAATATATTGGGTTGTCCGGAAAGTTCGTGCCGATTTATAGTAGCTTATCTTTCTACTTATTTTAGACTTATGGTTGAGTCCATAAAATAGGATTTTAGTACACCACCTTTCAGAGCACAGTTTAAGCTATCTTTTCGTGGAAGAAGGTTTATGTTGTTATAACCTGTGTTGATTCGGTAACACTTTAAAATGGATGATAAGAAAGTTTTTTTTCGGCACTTCATACTTTGGGAACCAGACAAAAATTGCTGCAGCTCGGCTAAGATGTGTTACGTAACCCTCCATATTCACCAGATATTACTCCTTCGGGTTTTCACCTATTCAGGTCTCTGCAGAATAGTCTTAATGGTAAAAATTTCAATTCCTTGGATGGCGTAAAAAGATACCTTGATGAATTCTTTGCCATGAAACCACCTCAATTCTGGGAAGAAGGTATTTTCAAGTTAAAGGAAAGATGGAGACGCATTGTGCAACAGAATGGTTCATATTTGGTTGATTAAAAATGTAATAGCAAGTATTTATTAACCTTTTTCTTTCCTTTAAAACGCGGCATGAACTTTCCGGACAATCCAATATTACACAAACAAAGTATTTAGATATTTCTTCATCAAAAAACAAAGATAAGACAAGAAGCAATTTAATAAACTTAATTCAGCTAGTGTAATTTACAAATTAGGATTCAAATGTAGATTGTTATAAGTGTCATGATTTTACTGGTTTCACTGAATATGCAAGTAACGTACATTTCGTTTGTGCGATCATGCATACACATCAAGTAGAAATTGAAACAAATTTCAGAAGATAAATGAACGATAAAACAATTTATAAAGGGAAGTTATGGTCAACATATTTAATGCAGAAATCATTACAAACTAGCTGGAAAAAAACAAAAGCATTATACATATACAATTATACCTTTACTAGCAGTATCGCCCGGCGTTGCTCAGGTTTGTAAGGGAAATAACTATAAAGCATTTTTAGAGAGTTATAGCCAAAAAATAGCAAAAAAATGGAAAAAAATGATGGTAAATTTTTTTTTGAGAGTTAAAAAAGGATGGAGTTGCGTCCCCTAGACAGTTTGTGGTTCGTGTTTCTGATTCTCGACCCCATGTCGAATTTATCGATTTTTTTCAGAAGTGGGGAAACTTTTCAAAATTTTGTCTGCGCTAGTTTTGAATTATGACATTGGGCTATGTGTGTGTCAAGTTTCATCAGAATCGGTTGAAAGCCGTGGTCAGGGTGAGGGTACAAGTAAACAGACACACAGAAACACGCACAGACAAACTGCCGTTTATATGTAGAGATATATATATATATGCATACATAGACATAGAAAGGCAGATATGGATATATATATTTATATATATATATGCATATAAATATGTGTGTGCATGTATGTATATGCGTATATATATATATACATATATATATATATATATATATATATATATATATATATATATATATATGCATATATCACCGTGACCGTGACCGACCAGGCTATCAGATGTAGTTACACATCGCTGGTCACAATGCGTTCGCATTGTTTTAGCCTTCAAGTGACGCCACCCCGCTGGCTAAGCGAGCAGGCCAATATATATATATATATATATATATATATATATATATATATGTCTCAGTATTGAAATTATTCAAATGTGTGAATATATATATATATACATTTATTCGTGTTTGAGCGCATGTATGTGCAGATGAGTTATGTGTGGATGCTATATGTGTGCATGTGCACAGGGGCGTGTGTGCGTGCGTGTACATGCGTGTTCGTGTGTTTGTGTGGATATGTGCGTGCGTGCGGGTGGTCGATTGTGCTTGAATGCAAAGTAATTAGCGTTTGAGCGTCTTCTGTTATGCAAATGTGATCGGCTGTTTGTGCTTCGCCCAAATTTGTATACATTGTATTACTCATACGCTAGGAATCTCCCAGAGGACAGAAGGCGGATATTTTTTCTGATATTTCTCAATGACTAACATTATTGTCATAAATGTTCTGGAAAAAGCAAACGAAACAACGTAGTCACGCTATATGGTCATTAGGGATTGAACATTTAGCCTTTGTCAAGGGAGTTATTAGTAAAATGTAATTGCTAATATACAGCCAGTATCACGCGCATGACATATATATGACATTGTAATCGTTGCCGAAACGAGAGATCAGCTGCAAATTATGTTGATAGATCTGACACACATAGCTCAGCAGTGGTCCTTAAAATAACAAAATCAATGAAAATACATGCAATCCGGTAACATATCACAAGGCCGAACAGTGTTGGGAATTGATGAAATACAGAAGATAAAGAAATGCATCTACTTTAGCAAATAGTGAATATGTACTGAGACGTAGGTGGTGAAATCTCGAAATGAATAATGACAGGATGGCAGATGTTTAGCTCAGTAAACGATGTACTCAAAGCAAAGCTGGCAAGGGAATACATGGCAGGCTTTACAATACCGCCGTCCTAACTGCACTTTGATAGTCGAATGAGACGTGAGCTACTACGAAGGAGGAACACGGATTGGCTACAAAGCAAAGAGCCAAAGAGCCATGGAAGAGTCCATGCAAGGAATATCATTACGACAGCATATCCGACACAGGACGTTTGAAGAACGGAGCGGACTGAAAAGCGAGACTGAAAAATATCGAAAGCACAAATTGTTATGGGCTCCCATGTCATATGGTTTTGCATACGATCCGGGAGGTTGGTGAGCAGCTATCCAGAAGGCCTCCATCATCGTGGAAAAATGGTTTAGTAAAACGTTTTGTGCCAAGATGGAAAAGAATGTCTCAATCAAAAGCTATTGGAGGCATAACGTGATCAGTGATGTATATATGCATATATAAGTATATATATATATATATATATATAGATATATATGTGTGTGTATGTATATATATATATACATATATATATATATATATATATATATATTATATATATATATATATATATTATATATATATATATATATATACTTATATATGCATATATACACAGATATGCAGGAAGTAAATAGTTAATTTTCAAAATATCTGATCTAAGCGTCTTAATATGTTTTCAGAGGTGTAGAATTTACAATGTAATTATTCTTTTTCATTACAGGCGCCATTATAATAAACATTTGCGAAGAGTAACCATGCCACGCACAAAAAATTCAGCAGAACTGTCAGATTTTCAAAGAGGTCGTATTGTTGGGCAATCTGAGGTTGGTCTTCGCCAGCGAAAAATTGCCGAAAATGTCCAAATTCCTCTTGCTACTGTTAATAGAATTATAGTGCAATTCAAAAGCCAAGGAAAAGAATCAACAGATTCTCGTCACAGCCGACCTGCGCTCTCGGAAAGAAAGCTTCACTGTTTCAAGAGAATTGTGGAAAACGAATACCGTTCGAAGGCTTCTGACATTGCAAAACAGCTAGAAGTTAGTCCAAGAACGTGTGTTACATATCTGCATAAGCTTTGGTATTATGGACGAGCAGCTAGAAGAAAACTCTTCTTCAAGCAATTAATACCATGAAAAGAAAGAAATGGGCTAAGGAGATGTCAGAAAAATCCAGTTCATTTTGAGATAGAGTGATTTTTCTCATATGAATCTAGATTTACATTATTTTCAGACCGTGGACGTGTCTGGGTCTGGAGGCTTCCCAAACAAGAATTTGATTTGAAACGACTCCAACCGACTGTAAAACATGGCGGTATCTCTGTAATGGTATGTGCAGCTCTCACAAGCAATGGTCGTTTTGAGCTAATCTCCCTGAATTAAATCGCATGTTGCTTTCTTCAGCCCATTTGTAAGTAGCATCTAAGTATTTCTGCAGAAAATTATCATTGAAAGGTTCATTCACTGCTTGTACTATTTTTACGTCATCAACATAGCTAGTGAATGTGACTGTGACAAGACCATCAGATGTTGTTACACATCGCTGATCACAATGCGTTCGCATTGTTTTAGCCTTCGAATGACGCCACCCCTCTGGCTAAGCGAGCAGGCCAACAGAAGAAAGTGTGAGAGAAAGTTGTGCTGAAAGAGTAGAGCAGGGATCACCACCCCCTGCCGGAGCCTCGTGGAGCTTTTAGGTGTTCCCGCTCAATAAACACTCACAACGCCCGGTCTGAGAATCGAAACCGCGATCCTACGACCGCGAGTCCGCTGCTCTAACCACTGGGCCATATATATATATACATAAATAATATGTTTATATACAAACCCGAAATGCTTTGCGAGTTACGGAGAGAAAGCTATGGAGGACTCATAGTATAATAACTGTACAATAACTGTATATAATATATATATCATAATGATATTTAATCTCCGATTTTAAAGCGACAAATTTAAATATAAACAAATGACCGAAAAATGATGAGCGTATGTTTGTATATATGGTTATATATATGTGTAACCATACATGCATACATAAGCTCATGATGCATACAAACACGTGTATGTTTATACTTACATACATACAGGGTTAGCAAAAAGTCAACTGACAGTAAATCAAAATCATTTAATTCCAAAATTAAAACAAAAATTTATTTTACACTAGCGGAGATACACAGGGTTGCTCGGGATGAAAATGGCATAGTTCTTTATTGTTTTACTTATTTCACTCATGTGATTGCGGCCATGCTGGAGTCAAACAAATCGACCCCACGATTAATACTTTGTAAGCCTAGTACTTATTCTATCAGTGTATTTAGCTGAAGCGCTAGTTCACGGGGACGTAAACACAGCAGCATCGGTTTTCAAGCGATAGTTGGGGTACAAGCACATACACAGAAACACACAAATATACATATATTCGACAGTTTTCTTTCAGTTTTCGTGTACGAAATCCTCTCACAAGTCTTTTGCTCTGCCTGATGCTATAGCATATACATATATATATATATATATATATATATATATTATATATATATATGTACGTATGTGTGTAAATGTAATATGTGACAATTATTCGGTAGCCATGATAAAACTCCGAGTTTCGGAAGCCGAGACGGAAATCCACGCCGCCATCTATTCAGTTATCCGGCCATCGGAAAAATACTATGGAAAATGACCGTTATACAAAGGGAAATTACTGTGTGATTGACCGTTATTAAGACAAGAGAGCTATTTGAATGACCGCTAAGTGAGGGGAGGGAGTAAAAGTTCATAGTATTCGCGTAAGCGAGCATGTTTATACCTACACATGCGTGCCTGCACATCCACGTGCATGCTCCTAAATATAAATGTGAATGGCTGTGGTAGGTAGCTTGCTTACCAGGTACATGGTTCCGAGTTCAATCCCGCTGCATGGTACCTTGGGCACGTGTCTTCTGCTATAGCCTCGGTCCGACCAAATTCTTGTGAGTGGATTTGCTAGTCGGAAACTGGGAGAGGCCCGTCATATATATATATATATATATATATATATGCGTGTGCGTGTGTGTATGTTTGTATACATGCATGTAAATGCTTGTGTGTCTGTGTTTGTTCACCACCATCGCTTGACAACTGATGTATTTACGTCCTCGTAACTTAGCATTGAGGTAAAAGAGACCGATAAAATAAGCACTAGGCTTCCAAAGAATAAATCCTGGGGTCGATTTGTTCGACTAAACGCGTGCTGCAGCATAGCCGCAGTCAAATGACTGAAACAAATAAAAAAGATATGTATGTATGTTTTAGCGTATATGACGAACAATACAATGTCTTATTAAAAGCACGGCTGTATTTTAGAGTCTTCTTTTTTTTCGCAAACTATTTATATATTTGAGCATGAGATTTTGTAGCTTATTTTGTATAGTAATTCCCGACAACAATCTTCAACACTTCTTGATATTTATATTTCCTCTTCAGTATCAGTTTTTGGTCCAATCTGTTAATGATTACCTATTCTCGACAAGGACATTGGAATCCTTTTGGACCTAATCGATTGAATTTGTATGATTCATTTTCCGCCATCAGTCTTTTCTGTCTTTCAGTCTTTATCCAATTATGAGTATTGTTTTCAGTGTTATTTGGTAATATTTTAAGAAAGACTCGTAGACGTTTAGTGGTTCTCAGCCGCAGTCCCAGAGCCTCATGCTGCCATTGAAGGTCGGATAGTAACTTTTTCTTCAAGTAACTTGTGTTTCACTTTCTTCAGTGCGGCTCCCACAAAGAATTAAGATTAGGATCTGTCCCAGATATTAAAAAAGTTTGAGAACCACATTTATAGATGTTTTGTTCCAAAATAGTTCATCTTCTGGTAACTTTCACAAATTTTGTGTATGTCGAACTCTTATAGCTTGGTACCACTTTATTTTCTATTTAGTCACGTAAGGCAGCAAACGTAGAGTCTAAGAATATACCTATTTCTTTACTACCCACAGAGAGGACAAACAAGGACAGACAAACGGATTAAGTCGATTATATCGACGCCAGTGCGTAACTGGTACTTACTTAATCGACCCCAATTAAATAAGTACCAGTTACTCGGCGGAATTTGAACTCAGAACGTAGCGGCAGACAAAATACCTATTTCTTTACTGCCCACAAGGGGCTAAACACAGAGAGGACAAACAAGGACAGACAAACGGATTAAGTCGATTATATCGACCCCAGTGCGTAACTGGTACTTATTTAATCGACCCCGAAAGGATGAAAGGCAAAGTCGACCTCGGCGGAATTTGAACTCAGAACGTAACGGCAGACGAAATACCGCTAAGCATTTCGCCCGGCGTGCTAACGTTACTGCCAGCTCACCACCTTGTAGAGCCTAAGAGTATACCTTTGGTTATTCCCTCTTCTTTATTCTATAATTGTCATCGTTAACAATGATAAGTTGCTTCTGTTTTGCATGGCACTAATAATTTCTGAAGTTCGTAAGCTATCGTCGCGGTTGTTTCTTTATTTTATTTTTACACGAATATTTTATTTATTTATTTATCTTTTTTTTTATTGCACAATATAATATGGTTTCTTTTGTGTCTGGCACGGAAACATTAGTAAACAAACTTCTAAGTTTAAATTGCAGATGTTGTCTTCTTCACTGGCCTCTACTAATTTCTTTCTAATATGGCCTTATACTGTTTTGTCTAGTGTATATTGATTGATAATGTTATCTAATAGTTCAACGATTTTCTTATGTTAATGTAGTTATTTCACATATTATGGACGGCGAGGTTATTAATTCACTTGTTTTTAATTGCTTGTTGATTTGTGCTGGAGTGAATTCTCTTTCTGATAGGAGGCAAACTGTAATTTTATTCAAGCCTTTATCACCATAATTAATTTATTCAATTTAATTATTAATTCTGTGGTATTAGTTTCGTGAATACTCATGAATTTGTTTTTTGAGATTGAATAAATTTGTAATTCTTAAAGTATATTCGACCGATGTCACTTGTACATACACACGTTCATACACATACACAAATACATACACATACACAAATACATACACACAAACACATATGTACATAATTATACAAATATGACTGCGTAATGTTTTTATATGTAATGTAGAGCTTCTCTTTGGTCTTCTTTTAGGTTTAGTTCAAAGTTGTTCTGTCTGAGGACAACTAAATGACTAATAGGTGACAACTGTAGTTTACTTTTTTGCAAGCATTTGGTGTAGCGTTTGACAATTGCTGTCGTGAGCTCACAGCACATCTGTAAACTGCGTTTCCATCGATTCAAAATGTAAACCAAAACCCGTTGCGTAATTCTCCTTCTCTTTCCCTAACATACGTGGACTCAATTCCCACCTCGATCCTATGTATTACTACTTACAAACACAGACACCACAGAGTCCATTCTCCACAACGCATTCTCCTGTAGGATCCTATGGCTCTTTATCTAAAGGTAACTACTAGTTCTTTGCTAACTTTGCTAAGGAGGTTTGACAATATGTATGATTCAGTCCTCCCTCTCCTAAAAGACGTCTTCACAGGACACTGAAACCAGCCTCATGGGCATCTCTCTCTACAGCGCTACACAACCAAAAGTTACACTCAGTGGTTCCATAGTAGATCAGTCAAAGAACACGATATAGAACGCAAGGGGGAAATCATCACATCTACAAACCCTGCATTGCAACTATAGCAAGGCACTCATCCGAACTACCAAGGATGCGTCCATTCACCGCACAGCCTACAATTTCCTCTGCCACTCCCCAAAATTGCTACTGATTCTTTTTGTCCTTTGTGAAAAGAGTTCCTATGAATCAGTTTCCTACACTTCTCGGCCACCATGGTATTTCAAACAGTAATAGCGTGGGGAAATTCTCCACATCGGTCGTTGCTGCCCGCTTTGCATCCAACCTTAAACAGTTGTACACCGACTCTCTTGATGTTACATTTGCCGTTCTAATTATAGTGCATAGCCATCAATTAAATATATCAAATAAAAAAAAAAACAGAACTGAAGCATCAAATTTATAATCAATACAAGATTAGAAAATTGCAATTATCTTAGTCGTTCTAATGCTCTTTCTTCTATCTTAAAAATTGTGAAAACGCAATTCGCACAACATTTCTCGTTACAGTCCTGTTATCTATTCCTTTATAATTGTTCTCGTTAGAATATCGTTATCTACTTCATGCTAAAACAACAAAACATTGCATTAATTTTGTCTGATTAAAGCCGATCTTATCTTAGACATTAGCATTATATATACTTGATTGCTATCATTTACAATTCTTCCAATGTTTATTCAGACAAATTAATATGTAAATAAAATCGAATAACAAACAAAGAGCAAAATAAGTTATTAATGTACTTAAAAGCTAATTATCTAAATTTTAGGACTGAAATTTTTTCTGCGGAGAAAAGCGTTCATTGCCTTAAATAATAACAATTGTTTCTTATTTAGGCGCAGGACCAGCAATTTTGGAAGAGACGTTTGTAAGTACCATTTGCATCTTTACTTCACTGTTACTTTATTTTACCGTTTCCATCCCCCTGGGATGACAGGTAAAGTTGACCAGGTTGCAATTTGAAAGCAGAACATAATGTGTGTGTTGGGTAAAATGATAAAATATCGCAAAGCATTTCCCGACACTCAAACGACTCTGCCATTTCACCGTCTTAAATAATGGCTTCTTATTTGGACACAAACCCAATAGTTTTGTAAAGAATTTGGAGTAGGTAGTATCATCGATTCAATCTTTTCATCAAACTTTTAGGAGTTGAGAGCAAAGATGACCTCGGTGGAATTTAAAGTCAGAACATAAAGAGCTGGAAAAAATTTCGGATGACAGTTTGGTCGGACGCTCTAACCACTCGTCAACGGGTATCTAAATGTCCCGTATAATATATATAATGAATGTGAACAAGTAGACTCACAAAGACCAGTAAGATGAGACATACAAGTTAAATATAAAAGAATGAGAGAAAGACTAAAACATCCTATTCGGTATACAGGAAAAATTAAATGATATTTATAAACACCCAAAGAATTTTACAGAAGAAATAGAAGAGTAAAATATGAAAGTCAAAGTTAAAACTGTTGTTATTTGAAAAGGATAAACTGAAAGATGGCTGAGATTTTCCACCCATATAACAGATGCGAAGTTTCTTATAAGGTCTGGGTAGAAGACACCGCGTCAAGTCCCACCTGCTACTGCCGTACTGACACTGGTGGAGTTAAGAATCCTCTCCCTAATAAAGTATGATCCACTCTCTGATAGATGTTCCATTTCACATCAAAACATGTTACAGCACACGACAGCTTGAGTGAAGGGACTGCTGATATAATTTGAGAGACAGATTACTAGAGATTAGAAGATCAAGCTCGTGCAATTAGGAGAAGAAAGTGGAGAATTGGCGGTAGAAGAGATCACAAGGGAACTGGAACAGAAAGACCAGGCAGTGGGAAAGACAAACAACAACATAAGAGATGCAACTCAAAGAAGAACCCAAGGAAAAAATAATAATAGCGCTACCAGTAAGGAAGGGACAACTGGCACCAACGACTTAAATGATTTAAGAGATGGAAGATGAGAATATTTTAGATAAGTCGCAGTAAGTAATGAATTATGAAGTAAGAAAAATACTGCCAGCACCAACAAAAGAAAACTACAAGAAATGACTAGGAAAGAAGATTCTGTTATCAGTAGGATAGATACTAAAATACAGAAGACACTAACTTATTGATCAATACAGGAGCTGTAGTAATCACCAGAAGATTAGATATCTCACAGGGCAGGGAGAGATTAAAAAAGAGAAAATGTGGAAAAGGTGACTACAAAATAAATAGGAGACTTTAAGACAAGATCTGAGTAGGATAGAAGCCTAGAAAACAAACAGGTTAAACACAAGCTGCAAATCTTGACTCGAGAAAAGATACTTAGTCAAAGAGAAAGGATTTGGGACAATAATAGAAGAGTTGAAACAGCGTATCATAGCAGTAGGAGGCAAGCTCCCCAGATATCAGAAAAAATAGATCAGTATCGACAGAACAGATTATTCGGGACAGACCAGAGAAGATTTTATACCCAAATAAATAGTGGAGAGGAGAACGAAGCACTTAAATGAGAAACCTACTACATATGAAGCTAGCAAGTTGTGGAGTAATATTTAGGATAAACCAGTCAATCATAATGTAGATGTAGTATGGTTAAAGAAAGTGAGAGAAGACGTAGTGAGTGAGAAGCAGTCAGATATAAGATTTACTAGTGCATTAATGAGTAAAGTGTTAGGGGAAATGCCGAAATGGAAGGGCCCAAAACCAGATGTAGTTCAAGGGTACTGGCTAAAGAAATTCAGTAGTTTACATTAGAGGCTGGGGGAACAACTTCACGATTGCCGTAATGGAGGAATAATACCAGATTGGATGATTAGAGGGGGGGGGGCAACCCTCATTATGAAATATAAGAGCAAAAGTAATACAGCTAGCAACTATATACGAATCATTTGCTTACCATTAGTGTAGGAGCTATTAACAGGAATGCTTTCAGAAAGAATTTACGAGCACCTCGACAACCAGAATTTACTACTAGAAAAAAGAGAGACGTTGCAAGAAGAAGGCTTTAGGAACGCATGATCTATTATACGTACACAAAGCAGTTCTAAACGAAGTAAAAGCTAAAAAGAAAACTCTAACAATAGAATGTATATATCATAGAAAAGCCTATGGCATGATCCCACACTCATGAATAAGTAAATGCTTGAGTATATTCAGTGTAGCAGAAAACATAAGAGAATTAATTAGCTTTAGCATGAAAAAATGTAAAGTAGATCTCTGCTCAGGTGACACATACATAGGGACAATTTATATCCAAAGATGAATTTTCCAGGACTCGTTGTCCACTTTAATATTTGTCTTACGTTTGATACCCCCTCAGTTTAGTATTAAGGAAGGTATAGGTAGGGTTCATAAATCATAATGCAAAAAATAACCATTTGTGTTATATGAATGATCTCAAGCCCAGTAGAACTGCTACAAACAGGTCCAGAATAATTAGGAAAGTATTAGATAGCTGAAAAGAACGGATAGCAATATACTGTAGGCTGCAGGTAGCAAGCGCGCTACGCATGCAAGATTCCAGGAGTTTCTGCAGAGACTGATAAAAAGAAAATAATAATATTAATAATAATAATAATAATAATAAAATAATAATAATAATAATAATAATAACAATAATAATAATCATAATAATTATAATAGCCCTGATGCAGTATCAGGTATTAGCTCTCATGGTTTCTGATCTTAATTGATTAGAAATGTTATAATGTACATGTTTTGTCTTAGTATAAAAGATAGGCTACAGCAAATATTCTGCTCAATACCACATATTTGCTTGTCAATTGTTTGATTTTAACTATTTGAGCATGTCCCTTGGTGGGTGACGAGATGTGCATCTCTGATCACGAGCAGACGTAGTGAGGAAACCATGTGTTGAGAGGAATTCTTTGGGGTTTGAATAATTCACCTCTGGAAACATTGGTATTTCGTTCATCTTTAAAGAACCCTTATTCGGGAACTTTTTGAGCTGGATGGGCCACTCGACCTGAACAACATTCTAACGGGGACCCACCTGCAAGTCCATGAGCTCATTATCTTGATATGATATCACCATGTCGCGCACATATGGTTACGATACATGTGCCTGGTGTACTCTTATCAGACGGGTAGTCATGATGGGTATACTGAGCTTCGTATATTTTACCCCAGTGTCACTTTGATGGCACATATTGCTCCCCCATTCAATAATACTAATGATAATTATAATGGCCTCAAATAATAAGGCCATCAGTTTTGGGAGAGGAGCTAGCTCGCTTACAACAACCCCAAAGTTCAACTGATACTTATTTCATCTATTCCGAAAAGAGGAAAGGCAAAGACGACTTCGGAGTGATTTGAACTCGGAAATTAAAGACGGCCGAAATGCCGCTAAGCATATTACCTGTCGTACTGACGATTCTGCCAGAGCGCAGCCTTAGTAATCCTTTTTCATGTAGCTACAAGGCCCGTAATTTGGTGGCGGGGTTAGTCGATTACTTCGACCACCCTACAGGGACCACCTCGTACTTATTTTATCGAAACCGAAAAGATGAAAGGCAAAGTCAACCCCAGCGGAATTTCAACTCAGAACATAAGAGCGGACGAAATGCCGTTAAACATATTGCCCGGCATGCTCACGATTCTGCCAGCTCGCCGCCTTAAGAATAGTCATAAAATATTATTGGCGCAAGTCCATCAATTTGTTGCGAGAATGGACACAAAATATTAATTTGAACTAGGATTCTAGAGCCAGGAGAGATACTGCGAAGCATTTCGTCCGACGTGCTGACCATTCTGCCAGTAGTAGTAGTAGTAGTAGTAGTAGTTGTTGTTGTAGTAGTTATTGTCAGGTAAACTCGAGTAAAACGTTCACGAGAAAGTAGACACCCAAAAGGATGACTAAGATAAATGAAAGTTAAAAAGTACTCTTTTGTTATCAACACCATCTGTCCAAAGTTTAAGAAGCTCTTTAAATAGTCGAACTCATGTGTCGGATGCAACGATATATATAGTTTTAAATTATTGACGCTAATGTTAGGAAGAAACAAAAAACAAACAAGCATGTGTACAGATGTAATAGCTTCAGGTAAAAAAATCGAAGAAGAAACAAAATCGTTGATAGATTAAAACATACATTACTAGCAGGAAATAAAATGAATACCAATATTAATGCGTGTTTATTTTTAAAATGCAGTCATATTTCTTCGGCAAGATATCTCAGATACACTTGCTGCCATAGTAACCAGCTCCAGAATATATCTAGGCCAGAGATAAAAGCAAAATTTTCTTAATTAAAATTGTCATTAGAGATGAAACCCTAAATTAAAATCAGAACGGCAATTAAAAAAAAATGAAATAATTGTATAAACGAACTATTGAAAATGTAACATTATAAAGCAGAAAAAAAGTTTCATGAATTTCAATCACATACAGTTTATGCAGAACAAAAGAAAGGTCTGGGTAATTGGGATCTATATAGATATACATATTACATACATACATCTTTGTGTGTGTGCGTATACATATATGTATCGAAATATGTATACATTCGTGTAGGTATATCCATGTGTAAGTATATACGAAACAAATTACAAATATATATGTATATGTTATATATCTGTATTTGTATATATATATATATATATATATATATATATATATACAAAGAGAGATGTAATATGTAATAGTTAACTTCATCTCCTAATGACCAAGAAACGTAGGTAGTTGTCAAGAAGCAGAATCAAAAACACTAGCTAATAGATATCATTAGAACATAACAAAAATAACTATTTTTCTAAAACAAATAAATAGTTAAATGAAATTGTAAAGAGAATGCTTAGAGCAGATATTACAACACTATCTCTCAGAGAATGTGTCATGAAATATTTATGATTGTTACAGATTCAATACGACATCCTTGAAACGTTTACGAACGAGCTAAATTTTTATATTTGCACATTGTCACACATTTTATGTGCCAAAGGATAGAAGCCGATGTAATCACCTCAGCTTATGACTGATACGTGATTTTATATTTCCACTGTGTGTGTGTCTAGACTTATATATATATATATATATATATATATATATATATATATATATAGGATGCAGTGAATAATCTGTCGTCTAATTTACTCAAAAATGAATATAATACTGCCGTCTCATTTTAATAGATATATTTTCTAAAATTACATTAAGATATTTTGAAATACTAAAGAGTAAATTTATTCAACAAAATCACAATTTGCTTCACCCACAGCCTCCAGATGATTTCAGAATCTCCTGCAACTCTTCTGAACTGTCTTCTTATTTAAGATGTTGAATGCTGCCACAGTCCTTGCCTTTAGTTCATGTTTGGTGTTACAAGGAGTTTTGATGGTTTCTCACTCAACTGTGCTCCACGCAAAACAAAGGTCAATAAACCACCTACTGGATCTAGCGAACATTTGAATTTAAATATCAACCAAAGAGATGTAAACCGCAATGATAATCACCAATTACGATGAGTTTGTAGTAGTAGAAATATTTATGATACAGCTAACATGCTAACAACGCCGGTAAGTGGATTTGGGACTGCCTTATATACAAATAAATACGATAAATGCTCATGCAGAGAAAAATCAAAAGTCCTTTGATGAATCTCTGTATGAGTACAAATCTTGGTTATACTTTGTAAAAAACGGGAAGTTACATTGCGTAACAGTTATTTTAATGAGTTGTATTTATTTATCACCTGATTTCAGCAGACGGAAACAGAATGAAGTCTATCATACATATATATATGAAAGGGAAAGTTGACCTCGGCGGAATTTGAACTCACAACGTAATGGCAGACGAAATACTGCTAAGCATTTCGCCCGGCGTGCTAACGTTTCTGCCAGCTCGCCGCCTCTAATTTATTTCACGCTTTGCATGACAACCATACTCTGCGATCTTCAGTTGAAAGTAACATTTTAACAGCTATTTGTAAAATATTCACTACATTAGCTCGCGTGCTTTCCATACTTTAAACGTCCCGCTCCATTTTAAAAAAAAACTATCGTGAACAAGAAAAAATTAAATATAAAGTAATATTACCATTATTTATAGCAATGATAAGGTGGCTAACAAGTTCACACCGTTACAGGCACAATATAAGCTAAATTATATGTAGGTATCTTTATCTTAATTTTTATGGTGGATTTGGGAGCGTTAGCTCTGATTTTAGCAAGTGTTATTTTATACCCAACTGAATCTTACAATATATACATATACATTTATGATATATGTACACACAGTCACACGCATATATTCTTTCATTCTTTTATTTGTGTCAATCATTTGACTGCGGCCATGCCGGAGTACCGCGTCTAATCGAAAAAAGCGCCCCCATGACTTATTCTTTGTAAGCCTAGTACTTATTCCATCGGTCTCTTTTACCAAACCGCTGGGTTACGGGGATATAAACACACAGACATCAGTTGTCAGGCAATGGTCGGGGGCAGACATAGTCACACAAACATATACATATATATACATATATATATATATATATATATATATATATGTATGTATATATATGTATATGTTTGTGTGACTATGTCTGCCCCCGACCATATATATATATATATATGTATATATATGTATATGCTTGTGTGACTATGTCTGCCCCCGACCATTGCCTGACAACCGATGTCTGTGTGTTTATATCCCCGTAACCCAGCGGTTTGGTAAAAGAGACCGATGGAATAAGTACTAGGTTTACAAAGAATAAGTCATGGGGGCGCTTTTTTCGATTAGACGCGGTACTCCGGCATGGCCGCAGTCGAATGATTGATACAAATAAAAGAATGAAAGAATATATGCGTGTGTCTGTGTGTACATATATCATAAATGTATATGTATATATTGTAAGATTCAGTTGGGTATAAAATAACACTTGCTAAAATCAGAGCTAACGCTCCCAAATCCACTATAAAACTCACGATAAAGATACCTACCTATAATTTAGCTTATATTGTGCCTGTAACGGTGTGAACTTGTTAGCCACCATATCATTGCTATAAATAATGGTAATATTAAGAAATATTGAATTTCTAAATCTCTCGTAGAGACATGTACGGTGGTGGGGCGATAGAATGGTTGTATACTGTCAATCTAACAAGAACGTGACAGTAGGGGGTACACCACCGCTGTATAGCCCTAGGAAGCATCGAACGCCTCCTGATAGCTTTGACACATTTTTTCCCTGTGTCCTTATATACATATACGAAGGGGAGACAAACACCCCCGGCCGCCGGAACTGCATCTAGGGACACCGTGTTTCAGGATCGTTGTCCTTCATCGGCCCAATTTTTTCTTGTTCACGATATTTTTTAATTAAATGGAGCGGTACCTTTAAAGTATGGAAAGCACGCGAGCTAATGTAGTGAATATTTTACAAATAGCTGTTAAAATGTTACTTTCAACTGAAGATGGCAGAGTATGGTTGTCATGCAAAGCGGGAAATAAATTGGTATTGAAATATACATTACTTGCTGCTGTATTCAACGCAAAGTTAGGCCTATTTCTCATATGTTCATTGCACTGTTCGTATATATCTTTATCGTTAGTTATATAGTGTCTTTTTGGAGCATTGGCTCTGATTTTAGCAAGTGGTATTTCATACCCTATTGAAACTAATTTATCTTATATTGTGCCTGAACTATTTGAACTTGCCAGCCACCTTATTATTACTATAAATAACGGTAATAATATTTCTTATTTATATTAGAAAATATACATATATATATGTATATATATATATATATATATGTACACATAAGTACATATACGTCTGTATGTATATATGTATGGTGTGTTCTATTATATTAGAAAATAATATCGTTCTGGGAGAGGATTTTCTGTGCTTTATCTGTTCCACTGAGCATAA
>NC_043011.1:27780346-27805346 GCF_006345805.1 Octopus sinensis | reverse complement strand
ACATACTTTCATGTACTTTTACATATTTATATACACATATATGTACGTGTATATATATATAATACATGCATATGCATACATATAGATATTCATATATATGTATATATATATATATATATATATATATATATATATATTTATTTATTTATTTATTTATACATATGCATGCATAAGTATATATGTATGTATATATATATATGTGTGTGTGCGCATATGTGTATGTGTGTGTATAAACACATACGTGGATATACGCAGACATACACACATACAGACATATGCATATATATATAAATATATATCAAAATAACCAAGAATATACAGAAGTAATGCAGTACGATCGTTTCGTGCAACTCCATTTAATTGAACAATGCAATCATTACATCAATTTAAAATGCAGAGCAATCCTCAGCTGCACAAAGACATAGAAAGTAATTAAATTAGAACAGATGGATACATTAGTATAATTATACTTAAAATCACCAAGAAGTTAAGGAGATGGACAAACAACATGCTGTCTCCACTGCAGCATAGAAGTTACTAAGTTATCAAGAAGATTATACATTGTTACAGACTCTGCCTGTCACTGATTTCTTTTGTTTTTATGTAGTCAGTTCTAAATCCTTGCATATCTAAGGCTGAGAGAACAGGGGGAAGTATCTTTTAGGGGTAGGGCTGAGGGAGCAGATAGACATAATAGTTGGTATAGTCATAAAAATCAAGATTTATTGGAAGCAATATCATGAGGTTTGGTAAAGGAAAACTTAAAACAAGATGCTAGCTAACAATTAAGGGGGTCGCGCACTAGCAGACCATTTAAAATGAAACAGGGGAAGTCTTATCATGTAGCATTATAGTTAAATATTTTAAACAATGTTGCTATATTGTATGCAGTTAAAGTTTAGGGTTATTCAGAAGATTATTAAGAAGAATATTATAAAATGATAGAAATGTATGAATACTTTTGAGTATATGCAAAACTTTTACCACAATAGAGGGAGGAAAACATATTATCCAGAAATAGTTTAATATTCATACATATTGTACACACACACACACACACACACACACACACACATATATATATATATATATATATATATATAATAATATATATATATATATATATATATATATATATATATATACATATATACATACACTTATATATATATATATATATATACATGTCCATATGAAGACGCATATATATGAATATTTTATGTATGTGTGTTTGTGTAAGTCTGTGTGTGTATGTAAATGGGGAACATACATTTTCCCTGTTTACACACACATGCACACATGCACACATACACACTCATGTTATAACATAACATCCCTATCGTGCAATATTATAATATCTCTTTTTTTTAATATATCACATTAAAAACACGAGTATTTTGAAATTTAAGCTTTATTATTAACGATGTTTTATATTTCCTTATTTCTTTATATCTTATTTCCTTATTTCTTTATATCTTATATCTGTGGATTTAAATCCATTAGACCTTCAGAATCTCATTTTCAAATTAAAGTGTTGTAATGGCCTGGAGCCTGCGCGTGCTGAGGTAAATCAAATATGGTTTCATTAATAATTTATATCAGCTTAGATGCGACAAATTAATAAATGACAAATGTCAAAATTTTTTTAAGCACTGTTTACTGATAACAAATAACTGTCTATAAAAATATTATCATTTGAAAAAAGATCAATTAGAATATTGTCATTTGACTATATCACTGTTGCTTGTTGCAGACTTCTCGACATTTAAATATGATGTATTTCTAAACTTTATTCTTAAAGAACATTACTGTTTATGATTCTTCAAGTAGAACTGTAATCCGCTCAAATTCAAAGGAAATTTGGTGTTAAAATATTTTTTCACATCTTTCCGTTAATGTGGAACTCCCAGTGAACATTTATATGTAATATTCCTGTAATTTTTAACTACAATAAATGAGAATTTCCTTAGCTTTTGTTGTGCCATTTGTCGTTCATTTGTTCTGACGTACAAAAAATTAGCGGTCTCACAGATTTTGTTTTCAATTGACAGGTTATGCGTTATATCAAATATTCTACCTTTCTCTTCATGTCAGCATTAGTTTCAAAGATTTGTGAGTTTCGTCTCTGTACTAGGTTACAAACAGTTAGAGTTATCTGCAGTTCATGATTTATACTCGCTAAGTACACGTTTTGACGGCAAATTTGAAATTATTTCCTTGTACGAATTTGCCGTTAGAAAGAATTCATTGGTTGATGTTCATTGGTGTTAGTGCTTTCTTTGATTAGACATTTCCTTTCTTTTTCCCTTTTTTCTTATTGGGCCAGGAGGAGGTGGTGAGGTTATAGTGCCTTACTTCGGTTGAGAGTAAACATGATAAATTTTGTACTAACATGATAAATTTTGTCCTATTATAGACTTGCCTTAATGGTAGCATATATTTTCGACCTTCCTATATCATGAATGTTTACAAACCAAAAGATATAATTATCAATATTTCTCAAGAAGTCCTGTGTTAAGTTATGGCTAGTTTCTTTGCCATTTTATTCCTGAGAGCCTTTAATTTCATCGAGGAGTATCACCCATATATTTTCTATTTGGCTAGGCGACAAGAAATGTTCCACTTAATGTATAAGCAACAGAATCAGAAAATCAAATGATGTGATTCCGTCTTTTTGTTGAATTTATCTCTTACAATCTCGATATTATATAGTTTTATGTGGACATCAAAGAAGGTAATTATATTTTAGTGGCTTCTATTGTGAATCTAATGACTGGGTGAAATATGTTATTAAATACTTGAAGTTCATCTGTCTGATAAATTCCAAAACTTTTTTTAAATAGTTGTCCAGAAAGTGTTTTCATTTTCTTCTCACGTATAATCTAATCTTACGACAAATATTTCCATTTTGTTTTCTCTAGTGATGAAAACTCAAACTTAATATGCAATGGTGCAACTTTCGCGTTCGCGCATACACACACACTCGCACACTCACACACACACATATACATGTGTGTGTATGTATAAATACACATATGCACATAGACATATCTGTGAATATGTGAGAGTACGCGTATATATGCCTGACTGTCTTATCTTTAATTATCTACCTTGCTAATCAGGTTGATGCAAAATTTGCATTGTATCATATAAAGTAGGCGCCCTCATCAGCACCAGAATATACTTTAGACTTCATCAGTAAAAGACATTTTACTGTAAGAAGTTCAAACATGAGGTAAGTTTTCACCGTTTGGAACTCGATTAATGAATTCAGTTTTACCCCAGAGGAGGTTATAACATTTGCATCGTACTACAGAAGGTACGTGGAGATTTTAAAACAAGATTGCAAATCATGGCCGGGCGAACAAAAAGTGAGATTGTTATTGTGAAAATTAACTCCGTTAGAGCATGAACTTTACTGCAATTTCATATTGCCCCAAAACCTAATAAAAATTATTTTAAAGAAACAATAGAATATTCGGTAATAAAACTTCTCTATTTAACATTCGAATAAAGTGTTGGAACATTACGAAAAAAGCGAATGATGATTTTATCACATATGCAAGAACAGTCAACAGGATGTGTGAAAGATCTAAACTCAAAGAACTGAGATGTTCAATTGTCTTATTTTCGTACAAGGCCTTACAGCAAGCGAAGATACAGAAATTCGAGCAAGAATTATTTCTAAATTGGAACCAGTGAACCAAGATCTAACCTTACAGTCCATGTCAGAAAAATGCCCAAGGAACACGATGTAGAAAAATTCAAGAAAAGGATTCTTCAAAAATACAGATATGCCAACCGGAAAAGTACAACCAAAATGAGCGGCATGTGCTAATCCATGTTATGGGTGTGGGGGCATTCCTTTCAGAAAAAAGACTGTCAAAAATCAAAAATGTTAAAGATGCTAAAGAATTGGTCACAAGAATTCACACTGTAGATCAAAATTACGAAGGTCAAACGTTAAAAGCCTAGAGTGCTCTCAGCGGAAATAAAAATCGACTCCCACATGAGAAAATTCGCACATAAAAATAAATGGAATACATATCAATCTTCAATTGGAGTTATTTCAATAATAAAAATGGACACATAGAAGAAAAGAGGGAAACCTATTTTGAGAAAAAGACCGAATCTGCTCGTAGCGTGACTGGCCACAAATTGCATTTCATAGGCGAAATATGAATTGATGTCACATTTCGAGGGAAAACATGCAAGGCGAATGTCTTCGTCGTCGAAAATACAATCGACGTGTTAGGTACTGATTGATTAGAATTATTCGATTTATGGGATCTCCCCATAAATCTCTATTGTAAAAGGGTAAATGGTTCTCCTTCTAAAAATAATTCGTCTGAAGAATTATAGAGAAAATTTTAAAATGTCTCTACAAGTACTCTCGGACGAACTAGGTCTATGTACTAAGACTGAGAGCCCATGGTTCATAATACATCTCGACTACGCTGGACCAGTGAACATACTATTCAATTGTCGTGGATAGCTATACAAAGTGGCCAGAGTTATACAGATGTAATAAACTCACATCAAAGACAACAATAAACTTCCTGCACAAGTTATTTGCTCGAGACGGTGTTCCAGATACGTTAATTTCAGATAACGGAACACAATTCGCGGGATATGAATTCAGAACTTTCTGAAAAATATATGCCATGAAGCACATCTTTACCCTGCCCTACCACCCGAGGTCAAGTGAGCGGGCGGAAAGTTTTGTTGACACGTTCAAAAGAGCTCTAATAAAAGCTAGGAACGAACTAGATAATGGCGAGATATTAACGAAATATTTGATAGTATATAGAATAACGCCAAATCCAAATACTAACTTAGGAAATTCACCAGCAGCGTTCATGTTCCCGTGTAAAATAAAATATATATGAAAGGAAGACAAAAAATACATTTAAAGGAAATACAAGAAATATTACAAAACATTTCGAAGTAGGACATAAATTTCAATTTAAAAACCACAAAATGATCAAGAAGGCTGGGGGGATGACTGTGTAATCAAAAGATTAGGTAACATGATGTATTGAATTAAAGGACAACATTAGGAACAAAAGAGAAACCTTAACCAGTTAAAGTTTCGACATACTGAAAAACGAAGTGTAATATGATATGTTTGACGTGCCAGCACCGAGAGATATTGAACTCCATAGAACTAGCTTCAGAAAAAGAAAACAGACTGAATATCTAAACGAAAAATATATTAGATTTTCAAAAAAAAAAAAACGGGAAAGTACCAACTGGGGTGCTTAGTACAACGAAAAGAAAAAGTGCTGTGTGCAACGAACAATACTCTCTTCAAAGTTGGGCAACAATTAAAATACAACAGCTAAAAAAACGATGACGGAAAGATGCTGAAAAGGAAAAAAAGAAAAGGAAAATAAATTTTTCTTACTCACTGTAGTCGAAATCTCAAAAGGGGAGATGTTGTAATGTGAGTTATGACGCCCTCTTGGGAAACATAAACTGCTCCGAGGGAAGGACATATAGTAACGATCAGAGTGAGTTGAAGGTTCAGAGTTCTAAGTCGAGTGAAGTTCGTCTTAGCTCGCAGTGAAGTCGGAAGGTGCAGGTTGGTTAGTTACCAAGAAATATTGATTGTTGTTTCGTAAAGATATTTGTTAGTTCTTTACATTGTTTTACTGTTGTTTAGTAATCTTATTTATTGTACATAACAAATTACGTTACAACAGTCATAAATGACCATGAGACTATACCTACAAAGTTCCCCTTCAAGGCACAAGTGTGGGCAAGGTTGTTTATGGAAAACTAGCAGTCACCCATGCATACCATCCTACCCTCTCCATGCCACTGATGTTATCCAATGGAAAGTTAAAGGCCGATGCGGCGTGGCGCCAGCGTGAAATAAAGTGTCCTGTTCAAGAACACAACAAACAGCCGAGTCCAAGAATCGAACTCACTCCCTCATGATTGTTAGCTCAACACTCTAACCACTGAGGCAGCAATATATGTCTAATTAAAACAGTAATCAGACATTTTTTTTTTTTTTTTGCTGGGTCATAAGAGATTTTGAACAGATAGCTGCATTTTTTAAAAAAGCTCTAAGTACGTCTTCATGGTATATATTCAACTACAATGAAATTCGGAAATGAGGGATATATGACACTCAATTTTTTTCCTGCATAAACATGCTCATTAACGACACGGCATGATGGAAAGTAGAAAATTCAAAACACTCGCCTTTCTATTTGGACCGGCGCATTAGAACATTTCAGTGGGATTCACCGTTCTTTTTTGTTGTTATAACATGAAGTCTCAAATAAAAGCAAATTAGAATCTATGGAAGCTATTCCTCGTGCTTGATAGTTATACAATTAAAACAGTAATACAATTAACACAATTAATGAAGTACGAAGAATAACCGTGAGATGATATTGCTGAACATAATTTCCAGAATTTCATTAACATTTCTCATTTTTACTAAGAAATGTCCTGCAGGTAACGTTAGAAAGTAGCTTTCATTACGCCATAAAAGCTAATGACATCACATTTTACTCTTGATTCAGAAAGAAATATTCAGCTCACTACCTGTTTTGGTACGCAAAACCTGATTTGTTTTCAACTTGAAAGCTTGTCTGTCCGAGCAACTGACGCTACATAAAATTACGTTCTGCTACATCGTTCCTGTCGATAATATATTTGGTCTACACTTATTGTCCTTTGTAAGTCATGTTATATATATATATATATATATATATATCATAACAGCGTCGTTTTGAGATCATTTCAGACTTCCTTTTACAGTATTCACTCTTAATATCGTGGTCTGTTTGGCAGAAAGAAAACAAAGACACCGTTCGATTGAAGCGAATGTCAACGTTCATGTAAATAATTGAATATGTGAAGGGTGTTTCATGAACCGGAACTAGATGGTTGAGTTAACTGTCATAATGTTTCCATGTCCATTGCCCGAAACAAGAGTAAAGAAAGCATCCATTTAATTTCTACAATCATACGTAAAATCATAAAACCACGTACGTTCCATGTCACATATAATCATAAACATACACAGACACACAGAGCAAAACAGGTTTATATAAATACTACTGAACATAGACAGGAATATAGAAGTTTATACACACTTACACACATGCAGATTCATATATACACACATGTGCATAAGCACCAACAGATATGCACATTTGAAGCTTAGAGTACACTCACGTTCACACACATTCGCACGCGTACGCACACACACTCAACATATACACCCACATATTCGCATACACGTAATTGTTTTTTTTAAATATATGCCGTAACATAATATGTTTGTTCCTTCTCGAGCCAAAGGGACGGTTTCCCGGTTTCCTTGGCGTAAAGGTTCCCCACCTGGACGGGACGCCGGTCCGTCGCAGACGAGCTGCTAGATGCAGGAGGAAAGAGTCAGTAGAAATTTGCCATTACCTTCTGCCGGAGCCGCGTGTAGCTTAGGTATTTCGCTCATAAACACACACATCGCCCGGTCTGAGATTCGAACCAGTAATCCCTGAAACACGAGTCCACTGCTCTAACGACTAGGCCATGTGCCTCCACGTAATATAAGATACCATAATATATTTCTCCTATATTACATTTACATATACGTATATCTCACTAGGTATAAAGTTTAATATATATTTCTTTACTACCCACAAGGGGCTAAACACAGAGGGGACAAACAAAGACAGACAAAGGGATTAAGTCGATTACATCGACCCCAGTGCCTAATTGGTACTTAATTTATCGACCCTGAAAGGATGAAAGGCAAAGTCGACCACGGCGGAATTTGAACTCGGAACGTAACTACAGACGAAATACGACTACGCGTTTCGCCCGGCGTGCTAACGTTTCTGCCAGCTCGCCGCCTTCTATGTATAAAGTTTAATATATTCAACATAAAAAACGCCGAGAAAGCAGAAATGTTAACGCGCCGATCAAAATACTTTGTGGCATTTCGTCCTTTTTTTTAAAATTCCGCCTACTTAGCATTTCATCCATCAAGGTTAATAAAACATGTACCAGTTGAGCACTGGGGTCTATATAGTCGAACTTATTCCCTCCCGCGAACTTACTCGAAACTAATATATTCAACATACATAACTACCAACACACACACACACACACACACACGCGCGCACATACACATGTATATATACATATATATGTTTGTGCACGCTGAATTGTAGAACTGACGCCTTGAGTGTCTGCGCGGGAAATGCCTGCGAGTGTAGGAGCGAGAATTTGTGTTTACGAACTTATGCATAAATATTTGTTATGTATACATAACAAATATATACATAAATACGTACATATATATATGTGTGTGGTGTGTGTGTGTGTGTGTGTGTACGCGTGCACGCATGTGTGTGTAATGTGTGTGTATGTGTGTGTGTATGTTTGTGTATATGTGTGTGTAGATACATGCACACGCATATTTGTGTGTACGTGTGGATGTATATGCCTCCTGGCTATGTGTATAGCTGTATGCGCAATTACTTGATTATCTCCTTGTCTCCGTACTTGAATTCCCTCGACATCGTGTACATGGCGCCACGATAACGAACCACTTTAGACCCGTGAGGTATAAGTTGGAAATCATCCTTTTACAGTTGCATTGTTTTTTCTGATCTCACGGAATAATTTCAAAATAACTTGTGGACATTAAGTTTAAATATATCAGAACTTTTGTCAACTGCAATGAATGCCAGCTAATTCCATTCTTAATACCAAGAATGCGTCTCTTTGCAACTGAATAATATTTAATGATGATCATACTGATTAAGAGAAACTGAGACAGGTCAAAAGCATAAATGGGTAATTTTTCTCTGTGGGAAATGCACTTTCAGTTTCGGTGACTATAGAGATGTTTCCTGAAAATATTACAGGATTTACTTTCCGTAGATAATTCAAGTTCCATATATTTTGCACTGCATTCAGTCAATCGCATTCTGCAGCTTATTAGTAGCGTATTTTGAATTTTTGGAGAATATTGATTTGATGTTTGTATATACTTTTTTTTCTCGGAAAGTGACTGCTCGTATGTCATTCGCAGGCTCTGTGAATCTGTTAAAATGAATGACGTAGATATGCAGTTTGTATCGTTGAAAACCGACCTGTATACAGATAATGTGAACAGGATAAAGTGAAAAGGCGTTCAGGTTAGGAAAGTTTGTATAGACATAATATGTCCACCTTTCATCCTGACGACCAATGGAAGATTGATAATTAAAGGAAGAAAGGTAGATATATCTGTTGAGTTTAAGTGGAAATAACATTAAGTATGATGCTAACTAGCTCTGAGAAGGTGCTGATGTAAGGGACAAGATGATTGGTGAGTCCCGTATATTACCTAGATGCTACAGTATTCTTATAAATTAATTCCCGCTAAGCAACGATAAGGCTTCATTTTCGGTACGATTTGGGATTCTCCGCCTCAAATGTAAGAGAAATATTCTACTGAAGAGATATGATTTCAGTTTTATACTGTGGCTGAAGTTTTCTGAACAAAAGCAGTAATTTATCATCTACAAGCCCTCGCGAAATATAATGCTTTAGGCTACCATACATTATCAAACCAGGTGCATAACTCTTCGAACTAACGCACACAATGTTACCATTTTAATACATCAACCTTGAAAATATAACACGCTAGATTATCCTCATATAATTTATTTAGCTTATTTTTAGGTTTATTCAAACACAAGTTCATATTAGTTACTCAGCTTTTCAAATGAATATACAGTACCTATTTACTAATTACAGTTTCATAACCAAGTAGATACATTCTTGTAGTTTAACCTACAACTACCTTCAGTTATTTGACTTACTGCCATATCAGTGTGAAGCTGTACTGGGAAATATTTTCGGTTAACATCACGTACCTCATCCTGAAATATATGATATACGTAGGCTGCCCTACATGCTAAAAGAGTGGATCGCAACAATAGTTGGCATTAGGTATTCACATAAGAGCTATCTGGGTTAATATATTATATATTATTATTGTTCCTTCTCGAGCCACGCCTGGCTCATAATGGTCGGTTTTCCGGTTTCCATGGCGTATAGGTTCCCCACTTGGACGGGACGCCGGTCCGTCGCAGGTGAACTGCAAACTGCAGGAGGAAAGAGTGAGAGAAAGTTGTGGCGAAAGAGTCAGCAGAAGTTCGCCATTACCTTCTGCTGGAGCCGCGTGGAGCTTAGGTGCTTCGCTCATAAACACACACATCGCCCGGTCTGAGATTCGAACCCACAATCCCTCGACCGCGGGTCCGCTGCTCTAACCACTAGGCCATTTGCCTCCACGGGTTAATATAACTATATCTTATAAACCATTTTTAAGAGTACTGTATATGTTCTTCAATATTTGACCCAAAATTCCACCGAGGTCGACTTTGCCTTTCGTCCTTTCGGAGTCGATAAATTAAGTACCAGTTGCGTACTTGGGTCGATCTAATCGACTGGCCCCCTCCCCCAAGATTTCGGGCCTTGTATCTAGAGTAGAAAAGAATATTTGTCACAAAAGTTTCAGATTATATCATGCCTACGTGCTCGTGCATCCAGATTTTCAATAGCAAGGATATTTTAATATCTAGTTAACTATTTTATCTTTCAATACTAAATATAGTAATGAGAGTCTTGCATGTACTACCGTTCAATAGCTTCACATTACCGTCTTCAGCTTTTAGAATTTAATGTCACTATGAATTAATGATTACTTATAACAGTAATTGAAGCCTGTGTGTGTGTGTGTACATATATAATATATATATATACTGTATATATATACTGTATATATATAGACAAATGAATGAATTTGGCTTTTAGTATATCGGCTAGACATGTCAAATACTTCCATTGTTGCAGCAGTTTCAAAGTTTAGTTTATCGTGGAATCCTTACAAAAATAATGTGTCCAATTCCTACGGCCTGCCCACTCCATCCGAATTTTAATAAGCAGAATTTGCCATCAGAGATTTTGTGCGTGTACACACACACACACACACACTCATATAACGTATATATGCATTATGTAGAAATGGATAATAGAATGTTTTAATAAAATATGAGTTTTTGTTTTGTTTTGTGTTTTGTTTTTTCGTGGGAGGAGCCTTATCTTATTGAGCCTCAGAATTTTTACATGGAACACGGATTTTTTCCCCTGTTACCCACTTTAAGAAATATTATATTAATGGACTCTTAGGGAGATGATAGGTAAAAATTGACTCTAGACACTTATCGTGAGTTGATTTTTCCTTGTTACTGCGTTACACGTAAATTTTGTTAAACGTTTCTTCTTGTACGGTCGCGCGGGGTTTGTCTGTCGGAGTTGAGACAGACAAGGACGGCCCCTCCCTGATGGGAGAGACGGCTAGAGTATTCGAAACCCTATCGGACTTGTCTACGTTTGAGGAGGAGTTGGAGGAAGCGGTGAGGAGAATGGACCAGAAATTAGGTTATACCTATGCTGGAATAGCTAAAAAATCGGAGGAGAGAGAGTTGGACTTAGCCAAGCTGCCAAGTTACCAAAAGTTTATTAAGAAGGACGGCGGTGAGGTGGAATTAGCACCGCCACCAAAGCGCAGAGAATGGTACCAGAAAAGAACCATTACATACAGGGTCTACGCAAACGGAAAGACAAAGATCGAAGTGGTGAATATGGAGTGGATAGAGGAGGCTCTGAGAAGAACAGAAGAGGAAATAATATTTCTGACTAGAGGTACAAGCTATGGTACTGTGGTAGTACAGTTCAAGAGTGAGAATATAGCAAGGAGGATGGCGGCTAAAGCAGTGAAATCTGAGAGGGTATTCCTTTTGCCCTCTTACTTAAATAGGAAAATTACCAGAATAAGGGTCGAGGGTATACCCCCAAATGTCGAAGCAGAGTGGATTGTGGCAGCTATAATTAGCGGTCATGAAGATGAAGTGGACATCCTCCATGCCACGGTAAAGACCGAGGGCTGGAGGGGCGCAGCACTGGATCTGAATGTACAAGCAGAAGATGATGTACTGGAGAACCTAACAGAAAATATCAGATTGGGAGACGTAATCATGAGAGTGTGGGTGGAGGGCAGAGCTCCACGGTGTTACAAGTGTGGCCTGAGGGTCCACATAAGAGCTAACTGCCCTCCCCCAGAGAAAGAAATGGATGCGGAGCCACGAAGAGAGGCGGGAAAAGAACAGAAACCAGAGGAGAAGGAGACAATAGAAGAAGAAAATTCACAAGAATGGGAAGAAGCCAGGAAAAAGAGGAAGAGGAGAATAAGAGGAAAAGAAAACAACACGGAACCCCAATCCACCCCAACACCACCCACACCCTCTGAGTCCCACCCTCTCCCTGCAGACAGTGAACCCACCCGCTCCCCTCCAACAAGAAAACAGAAAAGAAAAGACACACAAAACCAAGACGCAAAAAATGAACCCAGGCCAAACATTGTATGTATGACGGGAAAAGAAAAGATTAAAAAGAAAATGGAAGAGTATCAATGGTGTGACAGAGGAACGATCAGGTATGCAGTAATTGGAAAAGAACGAATGGACGAGTTTATGGAGATGTGTGAAAGGGAGGATTGGGAAGTAGGTGAAGTGAGAATGGTTGAAAAAATCATGAGGGATTTGGAAGAGACGTTTGAAAAAAGGATGGAGATGGAAGGATTTTGTATAGGAACTGAACAAGGAGCATTTGTGTGGGATTAACAACTAAAGGACAGGTAAGTGATGCTAGCGGATGGGGCCGTTAGCATCACTTTCATAATATCATTTTCAAAATTCATCTTTCATTCTTTGTAATTGTGATGTTCTATGTCCCCAATGTTTGTAGTGTCCCCTCGTGGGTAATAAAGAAAGAAAAAAATTGACTCTAGATGAATGTTGCTAATTTATATTGTAGATGCAGTGTAAGTTTCTACATAGTACAATCCATGTTTCTGTGGCGCAGAATATTCTGTCTCAGAGAATCCAGTGCACAGTTGATGTTTATTTACGTTATTTACATATCAGCCATCGAAGAAAGAAGTCAAATGGGGTATGATTTTAACTCAAAAGGTAAAATTCCATAACTAAATACCGTAAATCCGGTATACGCAATAGAAGCAGTATTAAATTAAAGTAGCAATCTATGTATCATAATCAATGTTTATACACAATTTATACGCCAGTTATTGAAGAATTCAGCTGAAGCTCAGAAAGGTTGAAATACATTTCATGTTCCCACTGGCCACTGCTGGGAACACTTTTTCCCTCTCCCTGACAATTATTGTGTTCTTAACAGAGTATGTCATTAAGAGATAATATCTCAGGAGAAATACCACAGTAACTGGCTTATGAGCGGTGTGTATGCATTAACCATGATGCATAGATGGCTATATTACATACTGTAAAATATTCCGTAGGACTCTAAAGAAAACTTCAATCAATTTGCTTTTCTCTTGATATATTCTTACTGGGCATCAGTTCACCGACCTAATATCGCCTCTCCTTAAACCAGTTATAATATTTATTTATTTATTTATTTATTTAGCGTTAAATGTATTACTGAGTCCGTGTCAGTAACACCTTGCAATGACTTCACACAATCTTCTATATTTTAAAAAGTGTAATATCAGCAACAGTAAATAGCTACTTATAGCAACGACAAAAATAATCCTATCCCGACAAAATCCTATATAAATCTTTAGGTTAGTTAGTTGTTTGAAATTATGGAATATCGGGTTAAACTCATAATATTTACTTTTGATATTTTTCATCTCTGGACGATGGCGAGCAGGGTGAACCGTCAGCGGCATTTCGTTCGTCTTTACGTTTTGAGTTCAAATTCCACCGAGGTCCACTTTGCTTTTCATTCTTTCGGGGGTCAATAAAATACGTATTAGTTCAGTACTGGGGGTTAATGCAATCGACTTATCTGAAGTTGTTGGCCTTCTACCAAGATTTGAAACCAATAATTTTAGTTCTAGAAGGCGGTGAACTAGCAGAATCGTTAGCAAACCGGGAAAGATGGTTAGTGGCATTTCGTCCGTATTTACATTCTGAATTCAAATTCTGCTGAGGTCTACTTTGCTTTTCAATTTTTTCGGGGTCGATAAAATAAGTACCAGTTGAATACCAATAATTTCATCCGACTTCACAGAAACTTTTGGTGTTGCGGCACTTTGTCCGTCTTCACAGTACCTTCGACAGAAGTTTATTAAACTTCTGCTATCTATACATTAGTATAGGCACCTATGTGGAGGTACATGGCCTAGTAGCTAGAGCAGCGGATTCGCGGTCGAGGGATCGCTGGTTCGAATCTCAGACCGGGCGATGTGCGTGTTTATGAGCTAAACTCCACGCGGCTCCGGCTGAAGGTAATGCCGAGATTATGCTGACTCTTTCGCCACAACTTTCTCTCACTCTTTCCTGCTGCATCTTGCAGCTCAGCTGCGACGGACCGGCGTCCCGTCCAGGTGGGGAACCTATACGCCAAGGAAACCGGAAAACCAGCCCTTTTGCGCCAGGCATGCCTCGAGAAGGAACAAAGAACAACAATAGGTATCTATATTTCACAAACGTATTTAAATTAATTGAATAGTTCTTTAATTCGGAGGACCAACATTG
This sequence comes from Octopus sinensis, assembly GCF_006345805.1. Lineage (NCBI taxonomy): Eukaryota > Metazoa > Mollusca > Cephalopoda > Octopoda > Octopodidae > Octopus > Octopus sinensis. The sequence continues at coordinate 27,790,743 of NC_043011.1, read as the reverse complement.
GTTCGTGAAAATGCTGTACCTGAAAAAGCTTTCGAATCGAAGTTTCCGGAAAATCGTTGTTGTACCTATATGCTAAGGCAGTTTTGTCACGTGGAATTGTTAGAACATTGAACAAAGACTGGCAGTAATTTAGTCAGTGTTAGTTACAGCATGGGTTCAAATCCCATGAACAATAACTTTGGCATTCAGCTTTCCAGTGATAGTAACTAAGAATGATCGAGCGTTGAAGTTCGATTTAATTTACTAGAACCTCTCCCACAAATGTATGTCATTGTGTCAATATTACAAATCCCTAGTGTATAATCTATCAGACATGCCGCGTTGGGAAATGTTCATTTATTTTTATATATTTTTGCTTGTATAGTTAAATCCTGATAGAATCCTATATAAAATAATGAAGATGATTGATCATCTATTTATCATCTCATATAAAACCATTAAACAATTGCTTAATTAAGTATGATTAATATATCGTCTACACTGAAGAAAGTGTAAGCGCAGCAACAATGAGTGGATGAACTAATATCTACAGTATTCCCTCCTGCCCATTGATGTAGAATTTCCAGTGAGGAGGATTTGGCCTTTCATTAGTAAAAGTTCCATATCGTATGTACCTACAATATATTGGCTTCAAACTAGTTACTACAGCTTTCATTCAAAATGTACTTTCCCAGTTTGAGAAGTTATATGAATATATATAGGCGCAAGAGTGGCTGTGTGGTAAGTAGCTTGCTTACCAACCACATGGTTCTGGATTCAGTCCCACTGCGTGGCATCTTGGCCAAGTGTCTTCTACTATAGCCTCGGGCCGACCAAAGCCTTGCGAGGGGATTTCGTAGATGGAAACTGAAATAAGCCCGTTGTATATATATGTATATATATATATGTGTGTGTGTGTGCGCGTGTGTGTGTGTGTATGTGTGTGTATGTATGTATGTATGTATGTATGTATGTATGTATGTATGTATGTATGTATGTATGTGTGCATGTTTGTGTGTCTGTGTTTGTCTCCCCAACATCGCTTGACAACCGATGCTGGTGTGTTTACGTCCCCATAACTTAGCTGTTCGGCAAAAGAGACCGATAGAATAAGTACTAGGCTTACAAAGAATAAGTCCTGGGGTCGATTTGCTCGACTAAAGGTGGTGCTCCAACATGGCTGCAGTCAACTGACTGAAACAAGTAAAAGAGTAAAGAGTATATGATCATTAAAACAATGGATGATCACATTGAAATATCCATTAACTCTAATATATCTAGTTATCTTTTAATTTTCGATTATAATTCATTTAAAGCTAGTCAAGAATGAGTTATCTGCTTTCTATTCTAAGTTAAAAGTTTTGCAGAAACTTAGAACGTAAAAATATCGCATTCCAGTCACCTAAATATCCGATGCAGTAAGATTATTCAAGAGAAATCAATACTTAACAACGATCCTCTTAGCTTTTAAGATATATCAAATTACAGTCACCTTTGTTTTACATTGTCAATTTATGTTGTTATTTCGATATTTGACGCTGTAATTCAGCTCGAAATTACTGTCGATCAATTCGATATATAATCGAAGTAAATTAATGTCTGTGTTTCAGGCATGGTATAAATAGATCTACATTAGCCAAATGTAAAACAAAATGTATAAAACTGACGAATGGAAATATACTATGTACTTATATATACAGAAAATTGCATATAAATACGTACTGTTAACTGACCAAAATTATTCATTAACTTTATATATCCCTTTGAAAAGAATTTGCTTTCTCTGAAGCTGATAGAAAATATACTAAATCTTATAATTCTGTTAGGTGCTTCCAAAAGAAACGTTATTTTCTAGTTTTAGAAACGCTAAAAAATACAATCAGCATTTCTCGATTAATCTAACATCTTAAAAAGCCAACACATTCAGGAGATTATTTACTAATAAAAATACTATTAGTTTGAATCTACATATATTGGCTATTTTGTGAACACTCCAAAACTATTTAAAAAATAACAGTATTGGGCAGAAAATAATATCATTGCTGGTCAGTAATTTCAAACGAGGCGTCAATAGTCATTAATACAACAATGAACTGCGCTGCTGCATTGTATTATATGACTAAGTCGCTGGAATTAGTTGTTTTACTCTCAAATGTAAACAGAATAATTTAACGCTTCAAGTTTCGCAAAGTAGAGAATTGCTGAGTCGTAAGTGTGTTAGAAAGACTTCCACGTTGTATTTTTTTGCTTCATTTACGTTCTAATTTGAAATCCCACTGAGGTGAACTTTGCCTTTCACTCTTTTGGAGTCGATAAAGTAATCTCTAGCTAAGAATTGTGGTCAATGTAATCTACAACACCCTCCGACGAAATTTCAAGTCTTATGCCTGTAGATTAGTGGTTCTCAAACTGGGGGTCTATATGGTCCATGAAGGTCCTTATAAGATTTTGAGGGTCCACGTAACAAAATAGTAAATTGGGGATCCACAATAATATTTTAAGGGCCCCTGAAAAAATTTTTTGTTTAAATGTATATACTGGTGTGTATTGCAAGAAACAACAAGCATTTTACATAGTTCAACCTACACAACTTAATGTGTGAAAAACGAAATAGGAATTTTGAAAGACGTTTCTGTAAAACAAGTTTTAAACATCGAATGGCTAGAATGGTCAGATTTTAAACACCTGAATGGCCAGAATAAAATAGTTATCAAAGGGATCCATCGACAAAAAATGGTTGAGAATCCCTGCTGTAGATGATACGATTATTATTATTATTAATATTGTTGTCGATAAGGCAGTGTGCTTGTAGAATCTTTAGCACACCAGCTAAAAATGCTTAGCTACATTTCGTCTGTTTAGAGTGGAAGACAAATACTTTGGAAGAGTGGAAGACAAATACTTATGGCCAAGGCCTTATCAACATTTTCAAGTTTCACTTGTAAACGAAGGCAAGAGTAGAAAGGGGATGTGCTGTTTCCCAGTAAGTTTATTAAAATGTGGCTGAATGCGTCAAGAATGATCCAAGTTAAACATGTGCCTATAGACTGAAGGAGGTTGATGTGGAGAGGGCTCTTGCCTCAGTGTTCAGTGCCATTGTGGTTTTGTGGTGTTTCCACAATGAGCCACAGGAAGTTTCCTGCTTTTGAGTAATTTTTCGTTGTTAAAATTTATATTGATAGCGTTGTTTTTTTAATGTTCACACTCTTCAATTTATATAACCCCCGCATTATTTGTCCTGTACCGTCCCAAATGCTTTGTGTGAACCCTGAGTAACGAATAAAGAAAACACTAATATCATTATTCTTGGTGTACTCGAATGTTTTACATTCAGAATCAATGTCATTGTTGCCGGGTCACAATCGGTTTCCTTTGATATCGATGATTTTCTTACCATCTTTGTTGTTCCCAATAGAGCAGATCTCTGAATTAATGCAACTTTGGCAGTTACACCAATCTCAGTAAGAGAACTGTTAAGTCTGAGATAATGATAATACCTGAGGCATCTCTAACAACTGGGAATATTTTTATAGAACCCTCTACAGTCACTTTATTACTCTTGCTGTATCCTGATAGTTTCCTATTTTCTCCTGTTCACCACCACATTCATATCCGTAGATACAGCCAAATCTATGATGATGCAATCTGGTCACAGGTAATTTCGTGAGTGGTCTGTACAATAACAAATCCCATGAAGTTTTGTACTGCTCGTTCTCAAGAAGCCAATCGTCTTGAAAAGGTCACTGATTAACCTTTGTTGAAGAATGATTAACGAAATACCAATGTTTCCAGAGATGAATTATTCAAACACCAAACAATTCCTCTCAACACATGGCTATGATGTTCTCCCGCTACTTCTGCTCGTGATCAGAGATGCCCATATCATCAACCAAGAAGGTGCATGCTGGTTAAAGCCAAATAACTGACAAGCAAATCTGTAGCATTGAGCATATTTGCTGTAGCCCAACTTCTATACCAAGACAAAACGTGTACATAACACTTCCAAACAGTTAAGATGAATAGTCATGAGACCAATAGCCTGGCAATTCTTTTCCTCTTGTTGTTGTTGTTGTTGTTGTTGTTCTTCTTCTTCTTCTTCTTCTTCTTCTTCTTATTATTATTATTATTATTATTACTATTATTATTATTATTATTATTATTATTATTATTATTATTATTATTATTATTATTATATGTTTGACTTTTACTTTGTATTTGTTCAGTTCGTCTAATGTCCGTGTGGTTACCCCTACTCCATATCTAAGGAGTGAAATCGCCCAGGTTTTGATAGCTTCAATCTTATTTCGCCCATGTAATTTCGACTTAAGGATCAGTTTCAGTCTGCGCAAGTACTCCACTTTAAAGTTTTCTGTCATCGCTTTCTCCATCAATTTATCCACATTCCCAAGTACTTATGGCCCGTCTCTTCAATCTGCTTCATAACCTTCCTCGACGGTATCGCTAGACCGTCCATACATTTAATTTTGCCTCTCTTCAAGACTAACACACCACACTTTTTCAGTCCGAACTCCATTCTGATATCGGCACTGAAAGTACGAGGGAACTGACTTGGGATTCATCTTTACCATATTCATCCATGAATAACAAGCGGTTGACTTTTTGTTTGCGGCTTTTGAATACATACCCAGCTATTGCTTTCCTCAGAATCAGTGTTAGTGGTATCATGCACAGTACAAAGATCAGTTGGGACAGTTAGTCCCGTTGGAAGATGCCTCTCCTGATTTCTATTGTCCCTAAATTTCTTCCATATGCCGTCAGTTCCATCCTCCACTTCGCCATACTTTTTTGCAAGCAATCGTTCAACATTCGATGCAGTATCAAATAGGTTCATACATTCCATAAACCAAGAATGTGGGATCATATCGTATGCCTTACGATAATCGATCCATGACATAGCTAAGTTAGCTTTCCTCCTTTTCAAATTTCTAAGTACATTTTTTCTACCAGGTTTTGATCCTTGGTAACTCAGCACTTACGCTTGCAACATTTCTGCTTATGTGGCAGAACTACACTTTTTTCCAGATATCCGTACATTGACTCTGCGAGTATTTCAGTCAATAACTTCCACATACGAGGGGCGTTCAATAAGTAATGCTCCTGACCCACTTGCAGTTATTTGATCTAGCTGAAATTTTGCATGTACAATTTATATATTCATAGATTAAGTGGCAAATTACAGCTCTGAAATAATTGTGGTTTCTGATTTACAGGTGTTTGAACTGAGTCAAGTGTGAAATGGAGCCTGTTGAATGTCGAGCAGTGATCGGGTTTTTGTATTTGAAAGGACGCACACCACGGGAGACTTTTGATGAAATGAAAGTAACTTATGGTGATGATGCCCCATCATATGACCTTGTAAAACGCTGGCATCGTGAATTCAAACATGGTCGGAACTTTGTGGAAACAGCTCCCAGATCTGGTCGCCCCCCTTCTGCCATTGATGAGGCATCTGTCCGTCATGTTGAGGCTGCCATTTTGGAAGATCAACGCATAACTATTCGCCAAATAGCCCATGAGGTCAAGATTAGTACCGGGTCTGTAGAAACTATCATTCATGACCATTTGCATATGCAAAAGGTGTCTGCCAGATGGATTCCCAGGTTGCTCACATCTTTCCAGAAGCAAGAACGTGTCGATTGCTCGAGGATGAATTTGGAGATGTGCCAAGAAGATGAGTCAAAAATTTTCAAAAGACTGATTACACAGGATGAAACCTGGGTCCATCACGATGATCCAGAGACCAAAGCCCAGTCAATGCAGTGGACACACCGTGACTCACCTCCTCCAAAGAAGGCAAGGGTGCAGCCCTCTGCTGGCAAGGTCATGCCTACAGTCTTCTGGGACCAGGACGGAGTACTGATGACAGATTTCCTGGCAAAGGGTGCCACAATTACAGGAGCCTATTATGCTTCACTTTTGAGGAAATTAAGAGAAGCTATCAAAATCAAGAGGCGGGGCAACGCGCATGTCGCCAGATGAGAAGCACAGGATATCGGCCTTTAATTGTCTACGTGTTGCCTTTTTCGATGCTTTTCAAGCACAGCACTGCCCTACCTATTATCAACCACTCTGGTGTTACTTGTTCAGTATTTAACAAGGTGTTGAGTTGCGCATCTATTCGTGCATGACATTCACCAATCTTTTGATCCAGTAGCCTTGAACTCCATCTGGTCCCAGGGCCTCCCAGTTGCCTATTTTTTTGTTGATTTCCTTCACTTCCCTTACTGAAATGACTGGTTCTGCCTGTTTTGGACAGACTACTGTTTGTTTCAGTTCTTGCAACCATTCAGCATCCTTCTTGTTCTCCTTGTCTTTCCTCCAGATGTCACTCTAAAACCTTTGACTTTCAATATTATCTGGTATCAACTTTTCATCTGTACGCTTTTCATCTATTCCTTTGTAGAGTCTCCTCTGATCTACCCCGAATAACCTATTCTACTGGTATCCCTTCATTCTTTGGTCGTATCTTACCATCTTTGCCTCCTGTGCAACGAAGCGCTGTTTAAGGTCCTCCATTATCACTTTCGAGCCCTATCTTTCCATATTATACTTCCTGTTCATTCCTATTTCATTCACCTCTAAGCCTCCACCCCCTTTCTTTTCGGTCTAACACAGAAATGCCCTTCGAGGGCACATCTTTCCCCGCCTGTATTCTTCTTTTCTACCATGGCTCTTTTCTTTTGTGACTCCCATTACATTTCTTTCTCTTGACACCAACGCCTACATTTTCTGCTACAACAATACTCACTTAAGAATACTTAACTTGATCAAAGTATTTGTTTCTGTGATATTTTTGTTCTGATGTATTTCACAATTTCGTTCACGTTTTAACTTCCTTCGTTCAATTTCCACCTTTTAAAGGTTGCAAATAATGTCGCTATCGTTCTCCTGTAGCATTGCCTGAATTATGTTGTAGATTGCATTTAGCCCATCTATCCCGTCATCATTAGTTTTATTGTCAACTTCCAAACCATCTTCATGTACCTCATCGAGCAAGCTATCATTGTTCCTTTCCTGTTGTTTATTAGACATCTCACCTCTGTTTTCTGCTGTGGGATTACTGTATTTTCATAATTTCCTCTGCTGTTGTTTTCCAACAGCCATCTTTCCATAACTTCGATCTCTACTTCTGTGAACCAACAAATTTTTCTAACTGTTATAGCTTGATCGCATAATCTCTATTCCGTGAGTTGAAACAATCCTCTTTTTCTCCATTGATCATATATTCATTGTCGGATTCTCTTAAGATGAACACCATCTTCGTCTATACGGGTGGCTCAGGTAGTAACATTCCATTGCTGGTCCCTTGCTGGATAAGGACAGACTGGAGTCGGACCAGTATCTCTAAGCCTGCTGGGTTTGACACTTTCACCATGAAGGGCTTCAGTTGCATTACCATTGTTATTCACAATATTTTGTTCTTTCACTGTCACTCATAGGAGGTAGCGATTATCAGGTTGCACAATTAACAATGTTTTTCATTGCGCACCATCAATAGCTGTATCAGCAATCAGAGTATAGGGTGATTCCAGCCACTTCATTTCATCATCATAATCATTATTATTATTATTATTATTTTCATTTTTTACTACTATTTGTCATTGTTAATATTTCCTCTGATCCTACATGAGTTTTGGCTAAATTATTGTTAATATCATTATTACCATCTTTGTTATTAAAATGTTGCTTAGTTTCGACTTTTGTCTTGTACTTGAGATAATCATAAACATGTGAGTGTTTAGGGGAATGGTGGGAGCAAGCGAAGCGGGGTTGGTGAAGCGATTAAATTCCACAGGTCTGTAAATAGACCTGATGGTAAATAGACCAGATGGTGAAGAGATCAGCAAAGGGAATTCCTGTGCGATAAGGAGAAAAAAGCTGCCTCACACACTTGGAGTCAGCAGAGGCCAAATGTGTTTACTACTACTAGCGATTATTATTAATATTACTATTACGTTCTGAGTTCAAATGCCACCTAGGCTGACTTTGCCCTTCATGCCGTGGAATCGATAAATTACGTACCTGTTGAGCACTAAGGTTGATCTAATCGAATAACTCTCTCTCTCTCTCTCTCTCTCTCTCTCTCTCTCTCTCTCTCTCTCTCCAAAGTTTCTAGCCCTATGTCTGTATTCGAAGAATTCTTCTTCTTATTATTATTATTATTATTGTAGTCGTTATTATGATTTGTGCAAGGTTTTTGAAGGGTCACACACAGCGTTTTTTTTTTCTTCGAGAAGAAGTAAGAGCAAAGCTAGTGATTAAAGAAGAAAAAGGAAGGTACTTAATTCCTCCGACGCGAAACCATGGGCTTTAGAACACACAACAGAAGTAAAAGTATTTCGAAAGTAAGCGTGATGACAGGTTAAAACCGTTTCCCGGTGACCCTTCATCCTTAGATATTATTACATGAAGAAACGATTATCTCATTTGAAGTACAGACAAATTTATCAAAAATAATAATTGACGTGTGATAAATTCTACTTATCCGTTTGTCACTGATAACTTAACCCGTACACTGTATATTATCATTTGATGGATTTTTGCAGTATCCCTCGAAATATAACGACATTATTTGTGACACCATCTTTACTTCAACATCTTTCTTGGTGGTCGTCAGAGTGAATGAATTACTTTTAATTATATTGTGAAATGAAATAATATTGTGCTTCCAAGTTACAACGTCAATTTGCTTTACTTTCATAACTTGTTTTATATATTTTTATATATTCATATTTGTTACATATTTTAGTGTTCAGTTATGCAATATTTTATATTTTCTCTTGCTTCCATTAAGATATTTTCTATTATTGCCTACGTTTTCATTTCTGGCTTTATCTTTTACTTCTTTCAGTCAGGGGAATGCAGTCAAGCTTAAACACTGGCCTCGGGGTTTTTGTCAAACAAATATACCCCAGTACTTACAAGGGTTAAACAAAATAATAGAAACACTAGCATCATAGCATCATAATTTTGATTATTTTTATGATTTTGACTTATTTATTAGTGTTGCTTAATATGTTTTGCTAAAATTGTTTGTTTTTTTTGTTCAGATATCATCAGAAAAAGGTAATTAAAATTCATTAAAATGACACATCTATCGGACTTCCAAAGTGATTAAATTGTTGGTGCCCGTGTGGCTGGGGCTAGCGTGACGAAGACAGCTGAAATGTTTTGTGTATCAAGAAGTACTCTCTCGAAAGTAATGACACCCTTTGACAAAGAAAACGCCGGAGAAAACCAAATCTTTGAGATAGGGACTGTCGGAACCTTACGCGGATTGTTAGAAAGGATCACAAAAGTACAGCTCTCAAAATTACTGCAAAGATTAATGACCACCTCGAAAACCCAGTTCCTACAAAAACTATTCACCGGATTTCGTGGGAGGGCTGCAGTCAGAAAACCCTTACTTTCAAAAATAAACGTTGCAAAGTGTATAGACTGGAGTAAAAACCTCTAAGACGACTCCTCTTTACTTTATTTCCGACCACCGATCGAGTATACGTGTGGAGACAGCCAAAAAAAGATCACAATATTATTGAACATTTATGGTGCATTGTAGAAAAAACAAGTAAAGTGTCTATATCCTCCACCATCATCACTACAAAAATTGGAGACTGTTTTAGCTGAAGAATAGACAAAAATCCCTTCGCAAAAAATTCAAACTTTGTTTGAGTCCATACCCCATAGAATTCCAGCTGTAATTACTGTCAAAGGTGGTCCTGCCCGATATTGAAATAAATTTGTTTGAAATTTTAAGGTGTTTCTATTATTTTGTCCAGCCCCTGTTTTATTTATAAAAGTCTATTACTTCTTCTATCAGCTTCTCTTGCTAAGCGGGTCAGTTACGGGGATGTAAACAAATCAACATCAAGTTGCAAACAGTGGTAGGGGCAAAAAAACACACAGTTACACACATACACTCCTGCACACACAAACACACACACATTCAGTAAGGTACTTAAATACCACTTGCTATAATTAGAGCCATCGCTCCAAAACTACCACCAACTCACTGTTAAGAGACACGCGAGCAATGTATTGAACATAAGAGAAGCAGGCTTACATTGCGTGTCACACAGTAAGGAAGGTATATTTCAATATCAATCGATTTCAACCTCTGTATGAAAAGCATTCTGTGGGATCATCAGTTGAAAATAATATTTTTAACATCTATTTCTGAAATATTCATCACATTACCTCGTGTGCATTCTTTACTCTAAACGTCCCCGCGACATTTAAAACAAAACTATCCTGATAAACATTTTAAAACCACGATTCAATTGTAGCACCAGTAGAGGTAATTATAAGACCAGAATTAAATTCGATTTAATAAGTAACGCTATCACCTTCAACTGATTACCAACGCGGGAAGCTTGTTTGAATTAGTTCACTTTGAA
>NC_043011.1:27705346-27770346 GCF_006345805.1 Octopus sinensis | reverse complement strand
GTGCCCCGCAGTGGGACTGAACCCGGAACTACGTGGTTGGTAAGCAAGCTACTTACCACGCAGCCACTCCTGCGCCTATACATATACATACATACACCACACACACACACACACACACACACATATATATATATATACATACATTCATACATACAAACATACAGACATACACACGCACAAACACTCACGCACAAACACACACACATCTATATATATATATATATACACAGCCACAATTAGAAGATAAAATCATTAAAATTTTTATCAATGGCCAGGATATGAAATAGGTATTTGGGTAAATACATATATAGAGACTTATAATAGTATAAAATACAATTATAATTAAGGGAACAGAGGCTTCTGTGTCTATATATTCTGTGTCTTTCTCCAGCGTATAGGCACACAGTGGCCTCCGTTCTCTCATATTTTATACTATTATAAAACTCTCTCTCTCTATCTCTGTCTGCAGCTAAATATATCTGTAATTTTGATATCATATTTATCTATATTGTTCTCTACAACCACTGGCTTTTGATCGAATTTCTAGTTGCGTTGTGTGGCAACAATATTTCATATTCGAGATGGTTTCTGAATTTTATCAATGTTTGAACTTTTCGCTTAAAGTGATTTTTTGTTCTTTGTTACGCGGGTGCTTTTTGATTCAGTTAAACTCTACTCCCTGTCTTGCTTGTAAGTAATCTTGATAGTTTGTGTTACTATCTTCTATAGTATCGAATATGCTTTTTCGCCCAGTAGCTAAGGCTATTTATTTATGTTGTATTTTTATGGGTTTTTGTTATTGTTAAAGATTTTTTTATATTTGTATCTGCAAGCTTTCAAATATATCTCTATATTTTTCTCGTGAACAGGATAAACATATCTCCTTATCTGTTATTTATATATTATTTTTATTATTTTGGCTCCGCATGTGTCGGCAGGTATTCAGGATAGATTTTTAATGCTAAGACGTGTATGCATTATTAGCTACGAATCAAGGTGAGCCGTGTTTCTTGCCTTTCATCATTTGGGGTCGAAGAAATAAGAAATATTTGAGTACTGGGTCGATGTATTCGACTTACACCCTCCTCCCCAAAATTCTGGCCTAGTCCCAGAATTAGGCTGGCATTTATCCACTATACATACATATATATATATATATATTAATATATATATATATATATATATTATATTAAATTAGAGATAAAACCGCTATTAGGCAAATCATACAATGAAATACTCAAGCCAATACGTAAGATTAATTAATTTATATTATTTTAAATATATATCAAAATTATTATGTATTGGCTTGAGTTTTTCATTGTATGATTTGCCTAATAGTCGTTTTATCTCTAATTTAATATAATATAATATTTTACTATAAAATTGGATTCAATCCTAAATCTGATTTTTCCCTGTAAGTTTGGATTTATTCCCTAATATTTTATTATATATATATATATACAGTGCAAGCCACCAACAAGACTCAAGATGCGTGCGTGTCCATAAACCATTATTTCCGATTTATTTCGCAGAACCCTCATTTTTTTCACGACAGAAACGAACATGTATATATAAATATATATATATATATATATATATATCCTGTAAATAATGATAATGGTATTTTTATATAAACTTAAAGTTCATGGCAATCACCGTACAATGACTAAGGAACATAGTCTGATAAAGGGGCAGAAAAAGGGGGCTATTCTATCAGCGTGGATAATAGTTCGTGTTTGCTTTTATGTAACAGTTCGTGTTTGTCAACCGGTGTTCGTGTGTTTACGTTCCCGTAAACTAGCGTTTCGGCAAAAAACAGGCGGACTGAATAAATACCAGATTTTAAAAAAAGCACTGTGGTCGATTCATTGAATTAATAATTCTTCAAGATGGTGCTCCATCATGGCTGCAGTCTAATGACAAAAACAACTAAAACATAGAAGATATGTGACATCTCTGAGAAACAAATTCACTCACAATGCATTGGTCGGTTGGGGGTTATAGAAATGACAATGGACCTGAAAGTGCGTGGTTTCAAACATTTTTAACACATGCAATTACATCCATCCATCCATATATACATCCATCCATACATACATACATACATACATGTATACACATTTGGGTTATACATTTACTCCATGTTCTTACTACAGGGAAGAGGAATTTTTTTTTTGCCAATATATACACAACGAAGCTTTACTATAGCGTCGTATATTATCGACTGCTACTTCCAGTAAATATTGGTGCATTGTTGTACTACTATTCTACATTTATACTTTAACTTTATGTTGCTTTGTTTTACTGAATAACTATGCTTTTGTATTACACGATTTGATAAATTATTCTTGCAAAACTTTTTCGCTGTTCTCGGTTCTATTAAGCGTTCAGGGTAGCGTGTAGGCACTAATGTAGCGACATACAACATTTTGTCTGCTAAATCTAATGCAAAAGAAATAATCAAATTCACGTTAACAAACGTACTTTGGAGATTTCGAAATCTAGGTCCTAGATTATCCATATCTGGCTTCAACATTCATCTAATGTTCTTCCTACAGGTAAGATAATTTTTTTTGTGTTCAGCACCTGCAAACATCTTTGCCAAATATACACAGTGAAGCTTTACTATAGCGTCGCATATATATATATATATATATATATATATATATATATATATATATACACAGTGGTTGAGCAAAATAATGGAAAAACCTAGCATCACAACGTCATCATTTTGAAATATCTATAAAACCGTCAAAAGCTTGTTTATTTTTCTGTTTTGATTTATTATTAGTGTTGCTTAATATGTTTTGCTAAAATTGCTGTTCCTTTTCAGACATTATCAGAAGAGGGTAATTAAAATTCATTGAAATGACACATCTATCGGACTTTCAAACAAATTAAATTGTTAGTGCTCGTATGGTTGGCGCGAGCGTAAGGAAAACAGCCGAAATGTTTAGTGTATCAAGAGCTACTATCTCGAAAGTAATGACAGCCTTTGAGAAAGAGGGAAAAACCTCTTCGTCGAAACAAAACTCCGGAAGAAAACCAAAACATTCAGATAGGGACCGCCGGACTCTTTCACGAGAGGATTGCAATCAGAAAACCACTGCTTTCAAAAACAAACGTCGCAAAGTGTTTAGAGTGGAGTAAAAACGTAGGGAATTGGTTTCTAGAGCAGTGGAAGAATGTTATTTTCTGGGACGTGTTATCCATTAGCTTATTTCCGACCACCGACCGAGTATCCGTGTGGAGAGAGCCAAAAGAAGCATTGCATTTGATCCAAACTGCCTTCTCTTAAACATAGAGAAGGATCTGTGATGATCTAGGGGTGGGGTTGCTATATCTTGGAAATCCGCCGGCCCAATGGTTTGCCTTCATGGAAGAATAAATTGTGAAGACTATTTCAGCATTTTATCTGATCAAATTCATCCTATGGTTTGGGAACTGTTTCCGGAGAGAAACGAAGTTTTTCAAGCTCATAAAGTACCAATTCACACTTGAAAATCGTTACTGAATGGCACAAGGAACATTCTTGTGAAGTTGGACATCTTATTTGACAACCGCAGTCCTCACGTCTCAATATTATGGAACATTTATGGCGCGTTTTAGAAAAACAATTAAAGAGTCCATATTTTCCACTAGCGTCACTGTAAGAAATGGAGACTATTTTAGCTGAAGAATAGATAAAAATTCCTTTGAAAACAATTACCTCGTAGAATTCAAGGTGTAATTAGTCCCAAAGGCGATCCTACCCCATATCAAAATAAGTTTGCTTGAAATTTTAAGTTGTTTCCATTATTTTGTCCAATCCCTGTCTATATACACATACATACATGCATGCATACATACGTACATAGATACATACATACATACATACATACATACATATATATATATATAATATATATATATATATATATACAACATATATTTACATATATTTGTATTTACATGTACACACCAAGCACATATATAAATGTGTGCGTGAGTATGCGTGTATATATATATATATATCTATATATATATATATATTATATATATATGTGCTTGTTTGTTTGAATGTGTGCTGTTTGCGTGTGACTGTATTGGATATATTTCTTACGCATGAATATATGTGTTCTTTCATCGTTAAATAGTTGTGCAATTACAGAGGTCGTGTAATGAATAGAAACATAATTAAAATCGCATTGAAACATAAGTATGGCACAATATCTACGCCAATTGTCTTCGATATTAATGTTGAAAGGAGACACGAAGTCCCATAGCCTTACTAAGATCGCATGTAATAATTTCCTTCCAACTCTTTCCCTCTCCCACTCTTTTTCCCTCCAACTCTTTCTCTACCTCTGTATTATGTATGCATATGTGTATGTATATGTGTGTATGTATGTATGTATGTATGTATTCATGTATGTATGTATATATATGTGTGTATATATATATCTATATTCATATGAATATATATATGTACATATGTATGTATATGTATATATATATATATATATATATATAATACATATACATACATATGTACATATATATGTACATATGAATATATATATATGTATATATATATTTATATATATATATATATATATACACATATACTTATACACACATACATATACATATATGCACACCACACACATATATATGCATGTATATTCATATATGCATATATATTTGTACATATTTTTACATACATAGACGCACCAACCACCACCAATCCAGAGAAATATCTTGTATATAAATATACGTAAATACATATACACTGAGATGAAGAGAGAGAGAGAGGAGAGAGAGAGAGAGAGAGAAAGAGAAAGAAAAGAGGGGGAATGTGAAAGACGATGGAGAGCAGTCGTCGCTTAGTAAGTTAATTCGTTTATTCTTTCGATGAAAACATTGCGTTAATTGAAAAATACCTTATATACAATTATTAGTGAAAACTGTTGTCATTTACCATAGTAATATATACGAAATTCAATAGTTCTTTCAAGAACTTTCAAAATACTTGGCTAAATATTTAAACATCATTTTTTGAACATTCTTTCAAAGTGACATTGGTGGCAATACTTCGTCTACTCAACGGTTTATAAAAGCATTTTTTCCACTAAAGGCACAATGCTTGAAATTCTGGTAGGGTTTTGCTAGTCGAAAACATAGGCCCAAGTGTAAATTGGTGCTTGGTTTATCGATTCCGAATAGATGAAAGACCAGGTTGGCCTCAACGGTATCTAAACTCAAAACGTAGTAATTTGGTAAGAGTTTTGGTCGGCGTGTTAACTATTTTGCCATTTCGCCACTTCTATTCGAAAATATGCGTGTGTGCGCCGCTGGGTAAAGGCACAACAAACCCATTCATCCATTCTCCAGTAGTGCCCTGTTGATGTTTCACGTTTCCAATCCTGCAGTATAGCCCGGCAGCATCTCTGCTTTCTATGTTATCCATATCTGCACTATATAATGCAAAATGTTGATACAAACGACAAACTGCTGTTGTGACTAACTGTCATTTGCGCTTGACCGCGTGACCACTTCCGGAAGCTACGCTCGCCACCTGCAATTAGTCCCCACCTGTGTTCCCTGCTTCGTTTAGTCGGACGCGTTAATACAAGGTGTTCCAAAAATTAATGCGGATTTGAGTGAAATCGGGTATTATTTTTTTTAATTCACTTTATTTATGTTTATCATGTTTAATATGTGTTAAAAGTGTATAAATTTTGAATTTTGCTTATAATTTTATTTTCATTCCTGTTGGACCTCTCTTATTTGTCCATGACAGCTTTCGTTCAATTTGGCAGCAATTTGGTAGCAATCGTTTAGATGAGCTTAAAGAACACATTCAATTAGCAGTACAGGAGCTAACTCCTGAAATGCTTCGAAATGTGTTTCACAACGTTAAGGAGAGACATGAAGTACGCAGGGATAAAGACATGCTGAAACTTTTCAATAAAAGTTTGACGCAAGATTCATAAATTTATTTGTTTTGGTAAGAGACATAAAATTCTGTCAGTTTTCTTTTTTTTTCCATTTCATTGAAACAGATTGTCAATTCTAGAACACTCTGTATGGTGTAGCGTTGCTAGTTGTTGCGTTCCTCGAGTAAATGTTAAAATCAAAGTCTTCTCGCTGTAAGCATCCCATCTTTTTGATAAGCCTATTGTATCAAGGAGTATATTATCCAAAATGTATCTTTCCTTTATAGACGTGGCTGTGAAGTTGGGAAGCTTGCTTTCCACCCATGTCGCCTTGGATCCAGTCCCACTGTGCAGCACGTTGGGAAATCTTCTAGCATTACAGCTCCGTGCCGACCAAAGCCTTGTATATAATATAATTGCCATTATTGCATTGATATATAAAATAACATATGCCATTCAATTATTATTGTCATATAATAAACAAACAGAAGATTGTGTGTGATATTGCTCTTTTTCTATATCAGTTATTACATGTTTTTTTTCTTGTAAAATACACACATACAGGAGGAGGAAATATATCTATATATATATATAATCTCTTTGTATGTGGCTCCCGAGAAAGTGTAAGAGTAATTACCTGATCAACAACGGGTATTACTGCTAGTATATATATATATATTTAAAAAAAGGAGATGTCGAACACGAGTGGTGATATATAAAAAAGGAAATGAAGAAAATGCTGACAAATAATTGAAGTAATTTAAGTAATTTAATTAGGTGAAAGTTCTTTTTACCGGTTGCGCATTTGTTATGCTTATCAAAATATGTTGATATTTTGATAAGCATAACAAATGCGCAACCGGTATAAAGAACTTTCACCTAATTAAATTACTTAAATTACTTCAATTATTTGTCAGCATTTTCTTCATTTCCTTTTTTATATATATATATATATATATATATATATGCGTGCGTGTTTGTGTGTCTGTGTGTCTGTGTATGTGTGTCTACACACACACACACACACACACACACACACAAACACACACACATATATATATATATATATATATATATATTTGCAAGGTGCCGAATAAAAATGATTTGTATAGTCATAAGAATAAGAATAGATACATACCTGCATACAGAGACAAAATTGATGCCGAGCAATTGTTAATCAACACAACTGTGATGTGAAAGGTAAGAGAGCATAGGAGGAACCTAGTTTCAATGTGGCTTGACTACAAGAAAGTTTTTGACTCTATTCCGCACTCATGGTTGCTAGAAGCCCTTCACCTTGCTAAAGTTTCAGTGAGCATACTCAAAACCATAGCTAACTTGACTTCATAGTGGGCCACCATCCTGAAATGAAGCACAAAGAGTGACTATATTATCCCTGATAGAATACAGTATCGCAAAGACATATTTCAAGGGGATAGCCTTTCCGTGATGTTGCTTATACTTGTCATTTATGTTAAGAAAGAATGAAGGAAATCTCACTGGTGCATTAGCAAACAGGAATACCAAATTTACACACTATTTTTTTGTGAGTGACTTGAAACTTTATGCAAGGAATATGCACGAGATGAAAAAGAGCCTTGACCTAGTTACATACTGAAAGTATGTAGGTTGGATTTGGGTCAGGGAAATGTTATCATATGTTGGTGAAAAAGGGGAAAACTGTAAACCAGACTAGCAACATCTCCATCAATGACTTGACTATTTTCCCTATATCTGACGAAGAATGTTACATATATCTATTGGTGGATTAAAACTAGGACCTAGGTTTCAAACTATTCAAGATATGTTTGTTAACGTAAACTTCATTAGCTCTCATCAGCTAGATTTACCAGAACAAAATTTCAAATGTTGGCACGTTAAATCCAGTATACTCGCTTGAACGCATAGCCGCTAACAGAAACGAGAACAGTGAAAAAGTTTTCAAAGAAAAAGTTTAAAATATTGATTTGCAGTAAAATAAAACACCGTACGGTTACAGTATAAATATGAATATAGAATGAGTGAACAACAGTGCACCGACATTTACTGGAAATAGCAGTAAATATCAATGAGATGTACCTAAGAGAGGCAACTCTGAACGAACTTAATAAAGTCGTAGCTTTATATATCATTCAGTCAATACGTTGACTTATTTGCGCTAGTAGATCGCCTGATTGAGATAAACAACGAAGTCTTAGCGCGAAGCAGCGTTTAGGTATGAGCAGAATTTAGTCTAGTTGAAATATATCTGTCACATATTTCAACTGATAAAGGACAAATACACTGCACTTACCGTGGAGAAAAAATTTCTGAATGAACTGAGTGTTTTCACACCATTTTCCACGAGAGAAACGTTTTCTCCACGTTAATTGCAGTGTATTATTATTATTATCATTATTATTATTATTATTATTATTATTATTATTATTATTATTAATGATGATTATTATTATTATTATTATTATTATTATTATTATTATTATTATTATTATTATTATTATATATATACACACGCGCGAAACATATTCGAATGCGTAACCCATAATGTGTACTTCAATGTGCATAATCCACACAGTGTATGTTGGGCATTTTCAGTGCAATTTTATTTAAAATTATAGTTGGCATCCATGTGTGAATTTAATTAATTCAATTCAAGCTCCTGGTTAAGTTGAAGAATTGTATGTTTCAGATTTCTCTATTACTGTTTCTTGTTTTGTTTTTTTTTTAGTTTTTTTGGTCTATTTTTATCAAATCTGTTTATTGTTCAATAACTTTATCAATCTCTCGTAAATGTTATGTACTTGCATGACGTTTTATGGGTTGATTGAAGAGGCTGAAACAGAAATTGGTATTATCCACTCATTGGTTAGTATTAACGTCAGGTCTCTTATAAATAAATGAGTTTTAACTTCGCAAGCTTTCGTTGGTTTTGCTTTCGTTGTTATTCGTAAATAACATGCACGATGATTAAGATACATGTACACACACACACACACACACACACACACAGACATATATATTCTTTTACTCGTTTCAGTCATTTGACTGCAGCCATGCTGAAGCACCTCCTATATATATTATATGTATATATATAGTGTGTATGCAGATATATAGACAGAAGGATGGATAGGTACACTGATAAACAGAGGTAGATAGATTGATATAGATAAATATAAACATGCATGCGTTTATAGTATCTACACTCACACACACCCTTACATATATATATATATATATATTATATATATATATTATATATATATATATATAAAGATATAATGAAGGAATTTTTAATAAAGATTATTACAATGTGGCTCTTAGGATACTGGTTATAAATATCAAATTAAGTACACCGAATTTAAGCTCAAAAGACCATCACGAATTGGAACAACCTAGCACACAACGTAACACAATGAAGTATATTTGTAAAGTTAACTTCACCATAAAAAAGAAGAAAATTAAAAAAATCTGGACCAAATAACAAGACTTTTACTAACCAGATTTCTACCAATACCAATATTTATAATAAGATAAACAATTGTAATGTCACAGGCAGTCATTACGAGAAAAACATTAGCATAGCCGGGAATAGTAACACGAAGCTAAGTCTTTTCACAAAAAATCTTATCTTATTTCATCCCATAATCTTAATTCCCCACACAACTACATAACCAACTTTAATGATGTCCAGTATTTTCTTAATAATAATAACAACAACAACAACAACAACAATAATAATAATAATGATAATAATAATCATAATAATAAGTGGCTCTCATGGCTTCTGATCTTAACTGATTGGAAGTGTTATCATGTACATTGTTTTGTCTTGGTATAAAAGATGGGCTACAGCAAATATTCTGCTCAATACCACAGATTTGCTTGTCAGTTGTTTGACCGTAACCAGTTGAGCATGTCCCTTAGTGGCTGACGATATGTGCATCTCTGATCACGAGCAGAAGTAGTGGGGGAGCATCATAGCCATGTGTTGAGAGGGATTCTTTGGGGTTTGAATAATTCACCCTTGGAAACATGGGTGGTTCTTTCAACATCCTTAAACAACCCTTATTCAGGGACCTTTTGAGCGGGATGGACTACTCAACCTGAAGAAAATTCTAACTGGGCCCCACCTGCAAGGTCATGTACTGTTTACCTTGATATGAGATCACCATGTCGTGCACATATGGTTGTGATGCATGTGCCTGGTGTACCCTTATCAGACGGGTAGTCATGATGGGTATATTGGGCTTCGTATATTTTACCCCAGCGTCACTTTGATGGCATGAACTGCTCTCTCACTCAATAATAATAATAATAATAATAATAATAATAATAATAATAATAATAATAATATTAATAAGAACAATAAGAATAAGAATAGCAATGTTAGTGATGGTGTTAATTCGAGAGGTAAAAAGAAATCTATACCTATTATTCGAATGGGTGACCCGTCTAACAAAAACCACCATATCAATAAGAAACACAATAATAACGTAATTTAGATATTTCCTTTTGCTAAATATTTCAAGTCTAATTTTATAAAGTCTATTCGTTTTATTATTAACTAAAATTTTATCTAGCTATGCTGGAATATTCAATAACAGAATGATTAGATTTGGCTTTTCTGCTTCTCCTAACTTATTTAGGATTATGACTTCCTTTAACAATAGAAATCTAAATCTTTACTACAAGAATTTTACCTCCTCTACTACTTATACCAACCCTAATTATTCAAATAACTATGTATCTTCTACCAACGATTCCCATAGTCACACAAACTCTTCTTCTATCAACACATGTATACATAACAATAGTATGTCTAATATTAGTAACAACTGTAACTGTAGAAACCCAAAAACCTGTGAGGTTAAAGGTAATTGTAAAATGAAAAATGTTCTATATAAAGCTACTATTACAATACATGATCTTTCTGGGTTTCATTATATAGATTGCACGCGGAACCCTCTTAAATTACGTTTGAATAATCATGAATCATCTTTCAATGATCCTCGAAAAGACAGTAGTACTAGTTTATCCAAAAAGGTATGGCAACTTAAAAGGGACAACATAATTTTCTCAATTTCTTGGAATATTGTTTCTTCTGCCCCCGCTTATAGGATTAGAAATAGAACGTGCCTTTTATGACTTGAAGAATCTTATATAATTATGAGAACGAACGGTTCTATCTTAAATTCGAGAGATAAAAGAGTTTTGTAAACATATGTCCAAATTTCTTTTTGTTAACGTTAAATAGTCTTATTGATTACCTCTTTTTTATTTTCCTATTAGTTCTTATTACACTCTTAGGTTATGTCTATGAACGTTTTTCTCTGTGTGTGCATGTATGCATGTGTGCCTTTGTGGGCATGTTTATGCAAATGTTCTCATGTTTTTATATGTATATGTATGTCTATATGTGCAGTAAACTATAACATAAAAATAAGAATAAAAATCTAACGGATATGTTTTAAAAAATGGTAACAGGTCGAGGCTATGTATAATGTAAACAGGACCACGTATGCATAGTAGAATATAGCGTAACAGGTATGCTATATGTGCATATAAAAGCATACATACCTACACATAAAAATACACACACATATATATACATATGTATATATATGCACATACATATACATACACACATATACATATAGAGACACACATACATATATAGACATACCTGAATATAAAATGATAATTGAAATGTCTGTCTTTTTTCTCTTTCGTGCTATTTTTCCCTTTTACAACTTCTTTGTAAATATCCGATTTTCCCTATTAACCCTTTTGTATTCTCCAGTATTGTATTTTATTTTAATTTAATTTATTTTATTAAACTTTTTTTTCATGTCTTTTCAAAACTCTTCACACTGATGAGAATGGCAATGCATAATTTTATTTCTTATATATTTTTATTGTCCTTTGAAATGCGCGTATGTAATAAATCCAAAGTTGTATCCAAAGTTGAATTAAATCGAATTTTGATGCAACATCTTTTTCTCCTGCATTTGTATATAATTGTATATAATATAAATTCATATATATCCTTTGTCGGGTACCTATCAGACGAGAAAATTAATGCATGAACTCATAGCTAAGACGGGAAGAAACAATCAATATTATATATAATTTTTCACTCAAATTTGGTTTGAAAAATCGTTTATTGTGGTTGTGCTTTCTATTACCGGCACAAGAGCTGACATTTCGAAGGGGAAGTCCGCCCGATTACATAGCACCCTGTGTTCAACTCTAACTTATTTCATTGAATCCCTAATGATAACAGGCAAATTCAACTTTGATGCCATTGAAACTCAACGTAAAACTGGAAGGAATTTCACTAATCGTTTAGTACAACGTATTAACTTTTCCGCCAGTTCGCCCACCTTATACATATTATTGTAATCATGTTAAGTTCAGAGAAAATGATTTCTGTGTAAAAGGTAACTTACATAAATACACAGTTAAGTACAATGTTTACGACAACAGATATGTTATGGAACAAAATATGTTGTAGTTAAGACAAAGAGTTAGGAAAATTGGTTCGTTATAACAGGATATCCGGACATTGCAATTAGTAAAACATTGACATCATTAGAGTGAAAGAATAGGTGCAAGCTAAATACCATCATATTTAAGATGAACAGTGGTTAATATCACTGATTACTTTATAGTTATAATCTTATAGACATAATGGTAATTGTTTTCATTCTAAGTACAATTTGCTCAGAGGTACGTATTTATATATATATATATATATATATATATATATATATATATATATGTGTGTGTGTGTGTGTGTGTGTGTATGTGTGTGTGCGTGTGTGTGTGTGTGTGCGTGTGTGTGTGTGTGTGTGTGTCAAGTTTTAAGAAGTGTTGACAGTTAAATGGCTATAAATGTATACTCTACAAATTTATCCACTCCTCTGCACTTGAATGTAAAATTGTTTTTATTCTACCTTAACAGGAAAACAAAAAGAGATATATACATAAATATGGATGGATGGATGGATGGTTGGAAATACATATATAAATATGTCTATATATATTTTTATGTATATATTCAGACATTTGTTTGCATATATGTGTATATGCATATAGTTAAGGTAACAGAGATGCTTGATGGGGTGTATTTTCATTTGTGTACGTGTGTCTTTGTATTGAGTACTACATATATGCTTGTGTGCATCTTTGTGAATATACCGTTTTGGAATGTATGTGGTGTAGAATTTTCCTTTCGTTATCGAAAAATTTGAAAAAGTTTGTGTATCCTATTGGCATTATAACGAACAAAAATTGTATTTGTTCAAACCTCTGTTGATCAGGTTGACTTTATTATTCTATTACAAGTTTTTATGACCTAAGGCAGTTTGGTCAAAGCAATTGATTGTGAAAACGTTTAGTTTAATCTAACAACAAGGAAGGTATATATAGGCAAACTAAAAATTTTAGTATTATTTATATAAGTCGTTTGTTTCATAAATATCCTTTAAAATCATTTGAAAATATCGTCTTTGAGTAATAGTTTTTTAATATAACACAATTACCCAAAGCTTAACCGTGGTTCATATTTTAAAATAAAATGTTCTATCCATTCATTTGTTCATTATCTGTTCTTGAATCTGAGCCTTTATAATTTGGAAATAATTTTATGCTAGGTACATTTGTTCTTACATACACTGCTACAGTTTCTCTAAGAGTAATTTGGTGGTGTTCTGGTAACAGATTTACTGTCTTGATGCCGACATTCATTTACGTAGTGATAATGTAGTTTGACCGATGTAGTTTTTCTGGCACACAACATGATATTACATGAATGAAATTATTAGTTTTAAGTATAGCTCTCTTTCCTGTCAAGCGCGCATATATTTTATGTGTGTGTGTGTGTGTAATACAAATAAACATTTTCATAAATCCACCCATACGCACTCAAACACACATGCACGCATGCACACGGACGCACATATCAGTTAAATATGTAGCGTGCTATACAATACACCGTGTAATATACAATAATTATTTCATTAATATAACAGTGGATATACAGTATAACAGGGACAATTAATTACATAGCTGCTTCACTTCGCATGGATTATGTTTAATAGCTGAATGATGAAGAATAATTATGTATTCCTTCGGTGAATCTTATCAGAATGCTATACGTGAAGGAGCGATAGAGTTAATTGCCAATATATTTCAATAATCACAACTCATTATAAATACAAGCATGCATACACTCACATATGTGTAGATAGATATACGTTTTATATATATATATATATATATATATATATATATATGGAAAATAAGACAATTTAGAAATGCTAATATAATTTTATCGTGAAGAACATTTTAGAAGCGGTTTCAATCTTTGCAACTTTTTCAACATAGAGGTAAACATGAAAAACAATTAAATTGGGGAAAAATTAGATGAAATGTTTTTTTTCTAAAACAACGCCATAGTTTCAAATAGGTGGGACATTTTCCTTTCTCTCTCTCTCTCTCTCTCTCTCTCTATCTATCTATCTATCTATCTATCTATCCATCTATCTATCTCTCTCTCGTATACTTTTGTGAAATCTCAGTAGCTAGGTAGTAGCAGATTTGAAGAAATATGTAATATGAGAGGTGCTGGCTCTGGATTTCGACTGTTTAAGCAGCATTATCCCCATCCAAGAACCCGTAACACAAATCACAATTACAGGGCACTCCACAACGACATGGAACAACTACATAACAGATACCATCCCAATCACCTCAATCATTTTTTTAGACCCATTACGCAAACACAGTGATACCAGATAGCGCCAGATATACAGGAGAAATCAAAAGTCATCATTCTAACATACAAAGAACTAACACTGAACCAAATCAACATACACTCCAAAGGGTCATCCACTCGCGTAAATTGTTTTTGGTTTGGCCTATGTGTTGCTCTGAATACCCGAAGCAAGTTAACACATATTAGGCTTTCCGTTGGCCTTGTTTGAAAGAGAACTCCGATCCCTCAATTAGCTCGACACATATACCACAGTTATGTTTTCCGCAAGTACACACGTCAACCCAACCCAACGCCCCATCTACAACGACATGAAAGAAGACGTTGCGGAAGTCTGTAGAAAATTATGCCTCACCGAGGAACTATTCGACAAATACAACGAGTACGAATCGTTAGCCCGAAATAGAAGTAACTACAGCAGTTCAAAAGGTAAGAAAAAATTTCTTAACTATTTTTTTGAACACATCTCGAATTACCCATGTCAACACATGCACAAATAAAAACACAAACCAAACTTCGGCAAAAGAAGACTGGGCTCAGCTGAAGAGATTAAAGGATGATAAAACTACGACAATCAAAGAGACTGATAAAGGTAGTGCAGTTGTCCTAAGGGACACAGTATACTGTGTAACTCTAGTACTCTCCATATTCGAAGATACAACATATTATGATAAGATGCAACACTACAGTCAGCAGAAAATAATGAAAAACCTAAATACTATGTTAAACCTATACAGAGAAGAGCTCGCCGACAAAGAATACGACTATATGATTAACTTCAAAAGTAAATCCAATCAATTCTACGGTATTCCCAAGATACACAAAAATGAGAAAATAAGTAACGCATGCGGGTGAGCCATAGATATAATAACATAATAGTCAAGGTACCTACTCCTAATGACGTCAAATTAAGACGTATAATTATAGGTCCCGCGTGCAAAACCCACCACCTCAGTAACGTTTTAGATACTCTCTTAAAACCATTTCTCAGACATATCAAAAGCTACAATAGGGACGACTTAGATATGCTCAATCACCTCCATGAAACAATGAATAAAACACCCTACTAGTATCCATCGATGTAGTCAAACTCTATTCTAATATCCTGCAGAGCGTAGGAATAGAGACAATCTAATTCTGGTTAGAGAATTACTCCAACGAACTCCCACACCGCATCAAAAAAGAATTCGTAATAGCAGAGATAATTTTCATCATGGAGTATAACTTCTTCGTCTTCAAATACAACTTCTATCGACAAAAATTGGGGCCTGCGACGGGTACGAGAATGGCCGCTTTTGCTAACCTAGTCATGCGATATGTAGAAATCAGTCTTTATCGTAAGGTACTAGAAAAATACGGCAACCCATTCTTTCTCTACATAGAGAATAACTGGAAGTAGTACCTGGATAACTGCTTCAAACTTTGCCATGAAAGTATGGAGAGACATAAAGTATTTCAAACACTTTTAAACGGACTTGACATAAAAATTCAATTTAAGATAGAATATAGCCATCAACTTCCATTCCTCGACATCCTTAATAAGAAATCCAGTAACAAGATAAAAACAGACATATACTATAAGCCAATGGACTCCACACAATAGCCACCATTAAACTCATCCTACCCCAGACACACTAGAACGAATATCTCCTTCAACCTAGCAACAAGGTTTGTACTATAGTTCCTAATACAAGAACCAGGGACACACGACTACATGAACTAAAGGATACACTCATCAACAGGAACTACCCACCATCACTACCTGATATAGGCTTTCAACGTGCCCTACATCTCAACATCCACGAACTCAGAGATCCCAATTTAAAGAAGGATTTACAACCAAAAGCCCAACTATACATCACACACAACCCCCTTAATAATAAAACATTCGCCTCCATCCTCAAGAACATTCCTTTACTAAAATGTGTCCACAGAATGAATCTAATCCTCCAGACGCACACTATCATAAACAGCAAAAGACTACTCAAGTTAATGAAAAGTCTTCTGAAACAAGCCCAAGTGTACACGTCAACAACACTGAAACTGTCAGTAAAAAAAATGCGGAAAACCTAACTGTGGTATGTGTCGAACTATTTGAGGGATCGGAGTTCTCCTTCAAACAAGGCCAACAGAAAGCCTAATATGTGTTAACTTGCTCAGTGTGTCGAGAGCAATACATAAGCCAAGCCAAAAACAATCTACGCGAATGAATGACCCTACATAGATCCCAGATTAAAATTCAGGAATACAGAAAAATAGCATTTAGTCAACACACCAACATTTGCGCCACTAACGAACAACCTAACTTAAGAATTTTTCCCCTCTATAAATTCAAGGACAATCCAACCTATAATCATCGCATTAGCAAAGAGTCATATTTTATCGCAAAATATAAACCCATTCTACCACAAATGACATTAATGCAAGGGTCTTAGAATAATACCTATGCTAATATTAAAAACAATATATTCAGAACAGTCACTACCCATGAATTTATCCGGGACAATTCCAATCTCTACTGCTATAACCACAACAGGTCAATTTTAGGTCACTTGACCATTTAAGAATAGTCTACGAACAGTCTACTACTGTCATACCTTTGCCCTCTTTTCCTCCTTCTTCTTCTTCTTCTTCTTCTTCTTCTTCTTCTTCTTCTTCTTCTTCTTCTTCTTCTTCTTCTTCTTCGTCTCCTTTTTCTACTTCTTCTTTTCCTTCCTCTTTATTTTCTTCTTTGCCAGACGGCTACTGTTGCTTAAGCAATCAAAATCCAGAACCGACATCCCACATATCAAATATTTCTTCAGATCTGCTACTACCTACCTATCGAGCCTTCAAAAATGTAATTATATCGCAATATTAGCGCTGGTCTCCTTCTCTGTAAAAATATATTAAAATGTCTCTACTGTTATGTGAAGAAGTGTGACCTGGTGATTAGGTTGTGGTACTCACAATCTTATAGTGATGTATTTGAAATTTAGACAGGGTTACGAGCTGTATCTTTCAAAAAGGCACTTTATTACATGTTGTCCCTGTCGACTCAGCCGAAAGTTCGCACCAAACTCTCTCCCCCCAACTGCGAAGGATGAAATGTCTTAGCTTGCTTACGACTATATGGGTACTTAAAAGATCCAGCAAAATTATGATATACGCTACCAGATTAGTGAGGCTAGAGTTTCTTGGTCTCTTCTTACATGTAAAAGGTAAATGAGGTGAGATACAGTCAACATCGTAAATAAAACATTCTCTCTTTAATTGGCGAATAACTAGTTTGTGCAACACATATATATTTTGATGAACGTTTTATAACTCAGTTCATTTTATTTATTATATATAAAAATAAATAATTAAATATATATATATATTATATATATATATATATATATATATATATATATATATATATATATATATATATATATTATATATATATATATATATATAATAAAATGAACGTGAGTTTTACAGTTTTGTTTCGTAAATGTTCAAGGTTGATCTATGTCAAGTAGCTTCAGTCTGCATGCTTTAGCTTCCTTACAATAGCAACAGTCCGGGTACTTACTGACCAGGCCATGTACCTGGATATATTTTTGGGGCTTAAGCGGTGTCTACTTACTTTTGTGACGTCTGTGTTTACGTGTGCCTATGTTGTTTCGTGAGTTTTGTTTCGTAAATGAAGCTTATCAATAACAATAATTGTTTCAAAACGTATGAAGTGTCCTATACTTTTTCGTGTCAGTATCTTCCTTTTCTGTATTTTTTTATAATTGGTGGCAAGGACATTGAAATTAATGTATCAGTTGTTAAATTAGTTGTCATAAACGAAGTCTAATAAATTTAACATAAAAAATCCGCAAAGGCAAAGCAAAATGAATTTAAATTAAAATCTGCAGAAAGAGACACCAAACGTGTTTTCAATTAACTATGACACAAGGTTTATGGCCATAATGGCATTTCGCCATCTTCCCGCTCTCTACTCCTCTTTCTCTTTCTCCTTTTGTCTTTTTCTCCCTTCTTTCGCTTCCTGTTGTTCTCTTTCCCACGCACACAAACAAGCACAGTCACACACCAAATTGTGCTTATTTTTCAGTTATTTGATGAATGTTCCTTGTTCAGTTGTAAACTGTACTTTAAATCTCATTAAATAATATGTAACATTCACAGATTGAATTAATAATAGTTATTATTACATCCGAAACTAAATAAAATACTAAAGTATCCTTTATAATAAAAGCAATACAAAAAACAATAGCGAAATAAATCAAATCATTTTTACACACTTGCATCATCTTCCTAAAGCAATTTACATCTCTACGCTTCTCTTTAATTGAATATATACCTTTCACGTGGTCATTGCCATAATCTTACTTTAAATTATTGCATACATTTGTCTGTTTGTACGCGCACTCGAGTGTGTGTGTGGGTGGGGTGAAGTTGTTTAGTCAAAACCATAGAATAAAGGAAAGAATATTTTGTCAGAAATTTAGTTACGTATACTTTGCTTTTCATCCTGTGCCGGTAATACACCGATAACAAGTTAACTAACTGATGAATCAACCGTGCATTTTGACGATCAGTATACTGTCGTTCTATGAAATGGAGTACCTACACTTACTGTAACTTTGAAGCGGAATCAATGTGACACTATGTGACGAAGTCTGGACTTTTTGAATAATACTTACACTCCAGAGACAGGGTGAGAGAGGAGATAGAAGGAGGAGTGAAACGAAAGAAAGAAAATAACGCAGTGAAAAGGAAATAGATTCAAAAGTAGATTGCCATTTATTTATCGATTCAAAACTAGATTGACATTTATTTATTCCTTTATCGAGAAAGGGAATATTAATATCGGCGCGTTTTGAGCACAGAAAAATAAACGAGACGCCATAAATACATTTCTAATCAAAATATTCTCCCCTATAATGCACGTTTAAAAAATATGTCGCAGAATCGATATATGGTGGATAAAATGTGTTGTGGTATTTTGTTGTGATCCATTACGTCCTGCTGTTCATTCTTCCCATCGTTGAATTTTCCCTTCACCGTTTTACCGTTTCAGGTCAATACAAATTTATTGGTTTGCCCCCTGTAAATATTTGGCCTTCTACTTCGAGGAAAAATAATTATTTTGATGTCCATATTTTTATATATCATTATGTAGCTCTAAATAGCAGGGTGAAGACGCGTGGCTTACTGGTTTGGCTCATTCATGATTGTACGATTATAGTTTCGATTCTTGGATCGGGCGACGCGTTTTGCTCTTGAGCAAAACACTTCAATTCAATCGGCTGCCAAAAATGAGTAACCCCTTGAAGGACCATTGACCCATCCTGGTGGGGAATATATACACTGGGAAACCGGGTTTTATAAGTTGGTTTGATTTAAGAAAGTAACTTTACCTTTTTTTTATCCGCAAAGAAAGAGAAGTTGGGAGAGTTGCCAGATTTTTTCATCATCATTGCGGAACAAATACGCCAAGCGATCAGGTTTTCAATTTGCAGCGAATAAATAATGGTGGTTAAACTTGTTAAAAAGCCAGATATATTATAGTAGATGTCGTCAAGTATCTACTACTGATGTTATCGACTCCGGGAAGATCAGGCTGACGATTGGTCTCTGTAGTATTCACAACATGAAGTGATTTAAATAAATACAGTAGGCTCTATTTCTTTTTAGGATTAGCTCTCTAAGAAGAGGGTGAATCCATTGTCTTTAAATGCTCTCTTAAAGTGGTAAATTATCAAGAGTTATTTTCCTCTTGAACAATTTATATTAACCAATGCAAGACAAGCATAAGAAGACGATTACTAGGAGCATAGAATGTTACTGCGTGTCCTAGGGGTATACAAATAATGTGGGGTGTACAAATAATGTAAGTTTGAATGGAGGTAGCAAGAGAAACCAACCAAATCAGAGGGACAGTTGACGGTTTAGTAGATATAGAAAGGTAAGAGCAAGATGGTGCACCAATGGGCTAGAGTTTTGAGTTTAAAAGTAAGCGGCATTTTCCAATCAATCGGGTGATCATGCATTGTAGATCCAACTCTAATAGATGTGGGAGACATATTCCATTGTCGCTTTGTATGTTTTGAACATTGAGCCGAGAATAGGGTTCGTAAATATGGGAATGTGTTATGTGACAGTGCAGATATATTAGAATACATGATATATTAAAAACATGCAATTAGGGTTTCGGTAGTTATTCCACTGTCTTACAGGACAAGTCGATAATCTTACATCTGGATGTTCTGTTTTATCTAACCATCGCAAGTTGTTCAACAACTGGTTTCCGACTATTAAAGATCACGGTCACGATCTCTGTATTTTCATCGTTAACACACAGCTGGGTTTTCATTAACCAATCTATTAGTCTGTCTGTCTCCGTTTGTATATTTTGAACATTCTAAGATGTCAGGCAAATATTGTTCGCAAAATCCAGATACTGTAATGTCTACATTTACGACTAACGTATGCCAGCCATGCGACATGTGTAGGTTGTTGCATAACTCAGTCAATTATCATCAAGGAGATTCTCAACGATAATAGAAAACTGTGTTTCATTCCCTTATTCTTCTTTCACTTCGAAGGGTTTGCTCAGTCTCCGCACTGAGTATTATTTCAGAAATGCAACTTTTCTTAGCCGTTGAATTATTATGTTATATTCGGAATATCGGAGGTTGGTAGACATCATATCACGTAATTTGAATCAAATAAGTGAAGTTGAGAATGAAGGAAGTATGCCATTTCTAAAATTGCACAGTGATAATTCGAAGTGTTAGAATCTGATCAAGGCACGAATAATATTTCTTAAATATATAATTATGAGTTTAAATTTTCCGGCATCGACAACATCACTAGTGTTCAATTAGCTACATGAGCGCCCACCGTGATATTTTTGGCTCTGCTGTCACCTTTGGGTTTTTTCTTTCGTAGAATATATTTCAAGAATACTCGTTGCAATTACTCTACTTGTTACTGATACAGATATTTTAAAACGCCAGTTATTGCATCCATTATGATCACACCTTTTGGTAGTTCCACTAGTAAGTCATTTTCCAATTCTCTATATATCCTGTATCGGTTTCATGGCTACTGCTGAGTTTACGTCTGTACTTGCAAGTTTTCCAAAATGCAGTATTTTGACGCTAAATCCGTGAAAACTGAATTCCATTCGCTGGCTCTTTTCAGCATCTTCCTGGAGCGTATTATGAACGATGTTCTCGAAGACCATGTGGTTACAGTTAGGATCGGAGGCAACTAAATCTATTTATGATTTACTGCTGACATTAGTGGACTGGCGGAAAATGTGATGAAATGAGTGAATTAGTAAGACACATTGATAAAGCTGCCATCAAGATTAGAATGAAAATCTGTGCCAACGTTTCGATCTTGACAGATAGCGCTGTACAACGGCAGAAACTAGAGATTGTACAGTAGCTCAAATGCCTGGAAGGAATTATTAATGATAAAGAACCGGAACAACGGTTGTACTAACTAAAGGCAAAACAATATGGTGAGATACGAACACTGCTATGAATATCAAAGTCAGATTTCTGCGTGCACTAGTACTTCCCATTTTCATGTACGCATGCAAGATAAGAGCTCACACTTCAGCGATGATTCAGTGAACGACACTGGTGTTAGAACTGAGTTGCTACCGATATATGTTAGGAACCTAATACTCGGATCCCACATCGCAAGCGCAGTTTCTCGAAACCACCCACCATCACATTGGTCCCCCCTTGAAGATCTTAGAACGATGAAAGACAGAAAGGTAAGGTGTATGACCAGGTAGCAAGATGCAGTGTCTTTGTAAAATCCAATTTCCAATAAACCATTGTGTAGGAAAGAAAGCATAGTAAGTAGAATGACTGAAATGCTCATGAAATGAACAGGAAATTGATTAATAAAGGCATGAACTCTAGTGTGCAATAGTCACAACTAGTGTGCAATATGTCACGACGCCTTCCTAAGATTAGATCGGAGGTTGGTTCTTCAAACTAAGGTCAGCACATTTAGAGCTTTTCTGATTCACTCGACTGTACACAGTTGAATGTTTACGTCGAAGAGTTCATGGAAGTTTTCAGCTCAACTTTTCCTCTGCTCCAATGCTTCCGTAACTATGAAAAGAGTCGTCCACAAATGTGGATAAAGAGGAAGAATATCAAGTTTCTGTCCAAACATTTTAAACAGAAAAGTTTCATTAGTAATTTTATACCTATCGCGTTGTATAGAGCCGAAACATGGCGAAATATTCTCAGCAGAATTGTAAATATTAGTTACCAGAATATTGTGAGAAACGAAGAACTCATAGCCAAAATCATGTCGGAAACTGTTGGCGAACAATTGGTGAGGGATTAATGCAGACGAATAGGTTTGATGTTAATAAAACCAGAAAGCTGTTTGGCAAGGGAAGCCCTGAATTGGAAACAGAAAAGAAAAGAAATGTAAGTCAGATTACCTGAATGTTATTCAGCGGAGTCTGAAACGTAATTGTAGAAGGAAGAAATAACATAGAATTAAGTAATTATAAAATCTCTGAATGCGTGGGGAAACTGGTGGAGCAAAGCTAAATTGCATCAGGAACTCGGATTTGCCATGATTATGATGATAATAATAAAGACGACGACGACGACGATGTTGATGAGGATTGTGATATATCAGAATTTTATTTCATCAATGAATGTGAAATAGAATTTGAGGAAAACTCTTAATGAAGGATATACGATAATTTCAATATATGCAAGTCGTTCCCATTTGAAATTAAAGAGATTAGCAAAACATATTTAATAGATAAACATAGATGCAAGGAGATGAAGCGAATACTTAACAATCCTGCTCAAGAGGCGAGATAATATTTAGTGATGTTTGTAATTTACTTCAATCTTATTCAATGACTTTCAAGTACTGAAGCCGGATATTAAATAACACACACTCCGATTTTAAAACACCGGTATAAATAAACTAGTGAACATTTATTGGGATTCCAAAACGTCTTCTTTGTATTTCAGATAGATAGCATTATTTATTAAGAGAACTGAGTTAATTATATGTATGAGCCATCTGAACAAATCAAATGTATTTCACTATAAATTACATTTTAAAGAAATTCACGAGATTCAGGCACAGCAGATAAGATTCGATATATTAAATGTTTGTGACTGCAATATAACCATGACTCGAAGGCAGCCGAGACGAAAACAGCCAGTCCGTAATCTATCCAATATATCTTGGAGTAGGTAGACTAAAAATGTATTTGAGGAAGACTAAGATCAGCTGGCAATGAAGGATAAGGTGGCTTTCCTGAAAGGCTGAATTGTGTCGGACTGTTTCACTCCTACTTCCGATTCAAAACCGGAAAGTGGATTTGTTCAATTCAGGAGACTGTGCACAATTTTGTTCGAAATATACAATCAGTCAATGGAGGTGGGGTTCTGCCCATATTGGTTTTGTTGTATAATATCGTGTTAGAGTTAGAGCTTGTTGATTTGATAAAATAAATAATTATCTTCCAAGAAAAGTCATACTATCATTGGCATGATGCAGTTGTGTGGGATAATTGGTTGTGCATCAGAAAAATGTCTTACAATATCTATCTTTTCAGTATTTTAATTAAATTACTGCTTGGATCAGGTTCTGCCTTTCATTCTGGCACGGAAATTAATAGCTATCTCAGACATTTACTAGATTCAATTTATTCGGTTTTCCAACCTTAAAGTGCGTGTCCTTCTTTTGCTATATACCACCATGATCGCCTCTGAGAGAATTTCCCTCAGTTGCAGTCGGAGTTCAACAAATTGATAATGGAGAGAAAGAAAACATTTAACATTTTAATTAACCGGTAGTTTTTTTTTTACTTTCCTATTTTCTATCTATATGAACTGTATTTAATAAATACATGGCTACAGTTATGTAAGTTGGCATGAAGAGAAACAGACATAAGCTTTTCCCTCAAAACTGGACCGTTATCATTCTACGTTTAAGATCCAAAACATTTCTAGCTTGACAGATCTACAGAAAAGGTTCTATGTCTCTTTACGACACAAAGGGATCGCTTCTAGTAAAAATTGTAGAAATTGACTAGATAAAGACTTTAGGATCTTCATAAAAAGATTAGCAGATAATTTAATATTTGCACAAGAAATGCCATTACAAGTGTTTCTTGCAGAAATATCGACATCAATCATTCCAGCATGGTATAGAAACATTGATGCTCACTTAATGGTGGGAGTAAACAAGAAAATGAAGACAAGTAATATCAAAGAGATTTGAGAAGGAACCTTGATCATATTCTTCCTTCTGTTTCTGAAAAGTAAAAATGTAACTGAAAATAAATTACCTCTTCACATGGAGTAGTTTATGAAAGAATGTTCCTCGTCAACGGATAGAAATTGATAAATCGATAGTTGGAGCACATGGATATTTACCTGGAGTTCTAATATAGGCGCATGATTCCTATTGATATTATTTGTTAGTTAATATTGCTTGTAGATTTACTATGTATATGTGAATGTTGAATGGCCGGATTCTAACATCTAATGTGTGAATAAGTGTCGTTTCTTCATCCCTCACTGCTTTTATTGCAGTGATGTTCTGTGTCATGGTTAAATGTACCAAAACATTTTACACCGTGTGTGTGCGTGTGTGTGAGAGAGAGAGTGTGTGAGAGTGTGTGAGAGAGAGAGAGGAGGGGAAGACAAAATAACAGAAAGTAATATCCAATGACAGATGTGTTAGCCTCAGTAGAAGCGGAAACAAGAAATCATTTTGCTCATTTCGTATCATCTTATTGAATCGCCTATTTTTTAAATTATTTTAATTTCTTAGATATG
The DNA here is from genome assembly GCF_006345805.1 of Octopus sinensis. NCBI lineage: Eukaryota > Metazoa > Mollusca > Cephalopoda > Octopoda > Octopodidae > Octopus > Octopus sinensis. The sequence goes on along the minus strand of NC_043011.1, from coordinate 27,744,820 downwards.
TTATCACATATAAGCATCTTGACAGCCAACACGAATGAAGTATAACACTGCACATTACTTGAACATTGTTCTTTTATGATTCCATGCCATTCTCCAAGCAAGGGTTTGTGTATCTTTCAAGAATCAAGTGTCGTTCTAAATTAACTTAAATTACTGCATTTTGTCTAATGTGATAAACTGGGACAATCATTTAAGTTTCGAAGAAAACTCTCTCCGGTTCTTTACGTTTTGTCTTTAACAAGAGTCAAGATCAAGTCTGCTTTTTCTGTAGTTTTGGAGCCGATAATATAATGGATCAGTTACGTACTGGGGTTGAAAATATCGACTAACGACTTTTTACAAAGTTTCAGTACCTATATCAGTACCATTTATTGTATTTCCTTTTCTAAGTTTACGTAGAAGACGATTACGAATGTTATATTTTACTATATCTCTGTGTGACTTCTAAATTACGAGTGGAATTCAGTAGACGAAAGATATAGGACAAAACTGTGTGCTTATATTAAAAATTGAAGTCGAAAATTATTAGGATTATTAATTTCACAGCAGTTTCTTCAAAGCGTATCGATTACGTTGTGAACTAAACATCAATTATTTAAAACGGCAAATAAGAAAAATTCTACAACAGACATGTTGATATAATTTACTCACAAGCATCCAGCAATTTTACGTCTCAACCGTTTTCTGTCTCAGAAATTTATCATTTTGGGGACAAATTTTGGACAACTCTTTTCGAGAAGCGTAGCGCATGACACTGGGCTTATTATCAGGCAATACTAAAACAATTCAAGACAACTTTTCGTTGTGTGTGCCATTCAAAAATTTCCCAAGGCTGATTCTAACTATGCCATTCGCTTCACAATTCCTTTTTCTAAAGATATGCATCATCCTCTCCCAATCGACGCCTCTCACACACATACACACACGCGCTCACACATAAAAAGGAATACGTTTTCTTTCATTTTCTTGGTTGTTTCCTTATTCCGTATATGCGTACGTATATATATATATATATATATATTATATATATATATATATATATAACATTATTGGTGAATTGAAGAAATGGAGCTGAACGCAGATTGAACAGAAATCGTTTTATTTCATTCTACACGTGTTTCGAAAGGCACAAATTACCAAAATCCGATTGAATAATGGGACCATATTCTGTCTTTCTCTTCAGGAAGAAAAAAGGAAATCCGTTGGAAAAACAAAAACAGAACAGAGGCAGAGCAAAAAACAAATCGAACTGTGCTCCTAAAAGCCCATGGCGAAACTGTTTATCAGTGTATGTTGAGAACCGGTGGCTGAAGAATTCAACAGGTCAGGCATCGGTCAAACATGTGGGTGAGGGTGTATAGATGTTCTTTGTGACCGAGAATAAAGTTCTGACTATTTAAAGAATATTGGATGTTTTATAAGGGGCGAGAAAAAATCTACTTAGAGACGTGTGTGTGTGTATACTGTTCTATATATGTGTGTGTTGGTGTAGGGGTAGAAAACATTTTTTGTGTACGTGTGTGCGTTTGATCGTTCGGCTGTCAGTGGCTACTGCCGTGATAACCGTTGGGTGGCAGAAAGAAAAAAAAAATAAAGAAATTATATATATATATATTTTATCTTATATATTTTATAAAAAACATAAAAAAACATAAAATATATATATAATTTCTTTATTTTTTTTTTCTTTCTGCCACCCAACGGTTATCACGGCAGTAGCCACTGACAGCCGAACGATCAAACGCACACACGTACACAAAAATGTTTTCTACCCCTACACCAACACACACATATATAGAACAGTATACACACACACACGTCTCTAAGTAGATTTTTCTCGCCCCTTATAAAACATCCAATATTCTTTAAATAGTCAGAACTTTATTCTCGGTCACAAAGAACATCTATACACCCTCACCCACATGTTTGACCGATGCCTGACCTGTTGAATTCTTCAGCCACCGGTTCTCAACATACACTGATAACAGTTTCGCCATGGGCTTTTAGGAGCACAGTTCGATTTGTTTTTTGCTCTGCCTCTGTTCTGTTTTTGTTTTTCCAACGGATTTCCTTTTTTCTTCCTGAAGAGAAAGACACAATATGGTCCCATTATTCAATCGGATTTTGGTAATTTGTGCCTTTCGAAACACGTGTAGAATGAAATAAAACGATTTCTGTTCAATCTGCGTTCAGCTCCATTTCTTCAATTCACCATAATGTTTTAATTTCAATTATCCGCACCAACGCACGGTTGCAACGCCAGATGGTTGTACCTCCAACCGTGCTGTTCACTGCTGTGATTTTTGCTACTAAGGTATCGGTTAAACTTTTGATTAATCTACTACAAGATTATTCATCTTTCTATTTCACATTATATATATATATATATATATATATATATATAATATATATATATATATATATATAGATCAATAAATGGTGAGGTTGTGTTGACCGCACGTGGAGAAATGATAAGTAAGGAAAAATTTTTTTTTTTTTTTTTTAAATGCAGAATGCTCAAATGAAAGAAAATTTTAATAAAATGAGAAAATGATAAAATATATAAATATATATTTATTCAACCGGTTTTCGTCATTGTATGACTTGTCAAGAATATTTATGTTTTAAGAAGTTATTTTAAAAATTAGAAAGGGGAAAAAAAGAAAATTGCATTGTTTTTTGTAAAAGAATAATGATAAAAATGTACAAAAATTAAAAAATAAGTTCTCCGATACATTGTGAGTTCGTTGTGTATCTTGAGTTTTATGGTTGTTTACCAAAAAATTACCTTGAGGTGTTAAGATCCAAAGGGATTAAGGGCATGTGATGTGTTGTGTTGTTAAATTCAGCATGTTGCAGGACAGGAAGTAGTAGTAATTGTGGTCCTGGTTCTTCAGTTCCTGTGTTGTGGGTAAGGGGAGACAACTCTTTTGAGTTCTTCAGTAAAACCCAAATTATAAAACTATCATTTTAGCTTCATTTGCATTATCTTTTTTATATAATTGCTTGTTAACTTAACTTTCAGATTTTAACACTTTATTTATATTATTTTCTAATAATATAAATCTGCATAGACAATTGCATTTCAAATTGTCATATCATTTATAATAAAAATGATAGTAATAACGACAACAGTAAAAATGATATTTAAAGAATATAAGTTTTAGCTTGAAGTGATGAATGCATGGTATCTTTATATATTTGTGTTAGTCCATCCACGAAGAGTGAGGTAGAGAAAGGAAGTTTGATCAACGAGGAGTTTGCATATTAAGTTGTGTTTGGAATTTTTCAATAAAGAGATTCTCCTTGTTAATTCTCTCCTGTGTGGTGATCCCGTCTTTACATTGGTAGAAGGGGAATATATAGAATTTGGGGTTTAAGTCTTTAGCACATGAGTCTAAGTGGTTACTCAGTGGAATTTGTCGGTATTCCGGGAGATTTATTTGTTCTTTATGCACCGTTACTCGTTTACGTAACGGGAGACTCGTTTGTCCAACATAATTATGTTGGCAACCAGCGCATGTGAGAACGTAGATAAGGTTCTCGGAGGAACAGGAGAAGTTAGTCTTGATTTTAAACTTCGTACCTTGTTTGAAGGTAAATTCAGAGCCTTCAAGTAGAAAGGGGCAGGTACCACAGCTTGAGCGTGCACATTTTTTTATACTGTTGGGGGTGGATGTGGTGTGTGAAGTTTGGCATTTGTCAAGAGTTTTTTTAAAGATTTGTGTTGCCTTTTGCATTTGAGGATTTTGTGTGTATTTATAATGTTTTTCATTTTTGGGTCTGTTGACAGTAGACTGAGGTTTTGTATGATTGTGGTGTATGCTTCGATATTTTTGGGGTTGAAATGGGTGGAAATGTATGGAAGTATTTTGAGGTTGTGTGTGGTGTTAGGTTGGGTGGTTTTCAGTGTAGTGTTGTCTAGTTCTTTGGCGCGTTTTATTCCATACTCTATAAGGGTGGAGGGATATTGACGTTGTAATAGTGTTTTTTTGAGGTCTTGAAGGCGTATTTCTCGTGTTTTTGGATCCGAGACAATGGTGCATACCCTTTTAGCTAAATTGAAAGGGATATTTGTCTTGGTGTGTTTTGGGTGGCATGAACTAAAGAGGAGGTATTGTTGTGAGTCTGTAGGTTTGTGGTAGATGTCTGTTATGATTTGGTTCTTAGGTAAAAAATTTTCCTACTATATATATATATATATATATATATATATATATATATATATATATATATATATATATATAATAATAATATATCGAGGGCTATTACTGTGCATAAAAGCCACATACTTTAATGGGACTCTAAGGTCAAACTACTTGAATAAGTATACACACGCGCCGACATCGTGGGAATGAAAGCTAGGAGAAATTCCTTCAATAAAAAATTAGTATACCACTAATGATTTCGTGGTCATCATATATTACCATGTTCTCCACTCATCAGTACGAACATAACCGGGAAAATAATATATAAACATTTGTACATATCAAACGAACACAACACATCCAGAAGAGCATATACAAATGTTTATATTTATAAAACCAATTTAAAGGGGTCCCTGCCTAGTTAATCTCGCCACCTGTGTATAATATATAGCGGTTCAATATTTGTAAATAAAATATAAGGATAAAATATCTATAAAATTTCATCGAGTAGCCAGCGTTGATTCAAATACGACTCTGCTAGAGATCAAACGCATCGAAGAAGGGAAAATATATTTTCAGACATTCGTAGCCATTTTACTTGTGCATTAATCATGTTTAAAAATGGAAACGAACAATCACACCCAATATCATACTCTGCTTTGTACGTGTCCAACAAAAGAGCCATCCTTTACATTTCTTTGCGTTGTTTTTGGTGTATAATCATCACAGTGTATAACGTAATTATATAACAAATGAGACAAGAGAATATGTTACACAATTCAATTTTCTATCAGTATAGTCTCCTCTTCTTGATATTTTTATACTTTTTTTCTACTTTCTCTCATTTTGTTTTAATATTTCTCTTTTCCATCATTATATCTTGCTATATTTTTTACTGAAGTTTTCTCTGTTATATCCATTTATTATAACCAGTTTCCTATTCATTCTCCTTCTGGAGATTGAGAACAGGATCTTTCAATTTTTCGCCTCTTTTGTTTAATTTATATAGTCTTATTTTTAGTCATAATCAAACGTAGACTGATTTCCTGCTCTTAAAAAGAATGGCTGTTTAGATCTATATCGTTATGTGCATAGAAAAAACGTGAACATATTGGCACAGTTTCATATGATTTTTCTGTCTGTTGTTAACATACTGAGCATGAGAACCTCTTCAGACAATTTTTGTCAGTGAGAAGGGAACACGCCAAAGTATTTCAACTCGTGCATTAAGTAGGTAATGTTTTATCGCTACAATAGTTAGAACGTGTATCGTTACTACACAGAACTTTATTGATAATTATTATTGCTTGCACCACGGCCTTCTCTGATCAAACAATCCACAGTAATCAAATGCGTTCCATCACTCACATCCCAGTCTTTTAGAAGTCTCTAGGACAACAATTTTGTTAACATTGGCTATAAAATTTATACAGTTCCATTTAAAAGAAAATTAGATGATTATTTTAGCAAGAGAGATGCAGAAACAAGGTGCAGGTGCCCTTGTTGGTTCAATTCATTTGTAATATTATAAATGCAGCGGTGGTGTGTTGGAAATTGTGGAATGCCTGGCAAAGTATGTTAACGAGTATAGTCTGCGTAACTGACTTTACTTTTTATATTTCCAGTATCAATAAAATATACGCGAGTATACTAGTATACAATCATTTATACATACATACATACATACATACATACATACATACATACATACATACATATATATATATATATATATATATATATACATATATATATATATATATACATATATATATATATATAATATATATATATATATATATATATTATATATATATATATGATATTGTATTGTTCTTTATGTTATAACCAATTTAATCGACTTAGTAGTATTGGTCCATGACTACATAAATGAAATCAATATTCGTCTAAATATTTACGGCTTTATATTTTTTAATGGCATCGAAACAGTTTTATAATTCGATCTTACAATCTTCAAATTTATTGAAGATATACAACTTCGCATATATATACATACACACACACACACCACACACACACACACACACACATATATATATATATATGTATATATATATATATTATATATATATATATATATATATATATATATGTATGTATGTATATATATACACATATATGTATGTGTATATATACATATGTATATATATGCATATATGTATATACAAACACACCTATATGGTCTTATATATGTATGTATGTTTGTATGTGTGTGTGTGTGTGTGTGCGTAAACAAAACTATAAAAGATATTTCGGATCGTTTTAAGATGATTGTAAAATCTTTAACATTCCAATTTCAATATACCTTAATTAAATGTCACTTTTATTGTAGATTCTAAATTCTTTCTTTCCTCAAAATATACAGTTCTCTCTCGTTATATTTTGTCATTCACTGTAATCATTTCCTTTATAAATTATTGTTTCTGTCTTAAACTTCTTTATCGTTTCTTTGTTATGCCCACCAGTCTAACTAGCGTTAACTTTCGTTGTCATGACAATGTTGTTATTGCTATTATCATTTTAAATCTGGTCAGAAAAATGTTGTTCAAATATATAGCAAGGTGAGCAAAGGAAAGTACTTTAATATTTGACTATTTTATAACGGCTAATTTTTCGCATAAACTTTGAAAGTTATATCATTATTTATCGGTTTCGATTTTTACTTTTATATGTGTGCAAAAGTTATCTCACTAATTTCGTTGTTTTTCGTTTCCTTTACATATTTTATCGTTTTACAAATTTCGATCTTTCTTAAAAATTTAGAAAATGTCTTGCTTCTAACCTTTGTTGGGTAGCATATGGCCTATAAAAACAGACACCTACGAATTCTTGGAAAAAGTTCTTTCCGATGTATCTTCAGACATTTTACGTTTTGCGTTCAAATCTTGCGGGGGTAAATTTTACGTTTGTTCATTCAGGATCGATAGAATAAAGTACTTGTGAAGTATTGGAGCGTATAGTAATGACTGTTTTCCCAGAAATGTCGTGGACATGTGCCTAAATCAAAAACAGCTATTATTCGACATTCTATCAATCACAGTTAATCAGTCAGTCAATCAACTGGAAAAATCTTTTGAAGAGTAAACGCTCATCTATTTCTACTTCATGACCCGGACCACTGAGTGGAGCGTTGCCTTGAAGCATCTTCTCCGAACACACTTCTCGACAAAACTCATGCCACTGGATTGCGGTTTTGTTATCTAAGCCGGTGTATAAAGCACCACCTCAACAGTGACACGTCCATGATACTCTGGACCAGTACCTGAGTTTTCATTCAAATTAGAGTTCTATATATTACAAAGTTGACATATATGCGTGCGGTACATAAACATGAAGAAAACAACCAGGACGGAGGTGTTTCTCCTAGTTTATTTAATTACATTTTCAGCATGACAATGGCTCCCCAACATTACAAGGGTATCATTAATACATTTTTTGTTTTACTGTTTTGTTCATGTAATTTCTATCCATTCACCCTTTATCATATACGTGAGTGTATGTGTGCGTGTGCGTATATGTGTGTGTTTGCTTGTGTTTATATATATATATATATATCTATATATATATATATATAATATATATATATATATATATATATATATAAATAGTGAAGGCGCATGGCTCAGTGGTTGCGATCGTGAGGTTGTGAGTTCGAATCCCAGACCGGGCTGCGTGTTGTGTTCTTGAGCAAGACAGCTTATTTCACGTTGCTCCAGTTCACTCAGCTATAGAAATGAGTTGCGATGTCACCGGTGCCAAACTGTATCTGCTTTTCCCTTGGATAACATCAATGGTGTGGTGGGGGGAGGCCAGTATGCATGGGCGACTGCTGGTCTTCCTTAAAAAACAACCTTGCCCGGGCTTGTGCCTCGGAGGGTAACTTTCTAGGTGCCACGGTCAGCCATGACCAAAGGGGATCTCAACAACAGCAACAACAACAACAACAACAACAACAACAACAACAACAACAACAACAACAACAACAACAACATATAATTAAAGATAATCACAAAATTAAAAATGAAATTATAAATTAATATAAATATAATATAAGTATAAATAAAATATTCTTAATAGTGGGTTGATTAGCCAGAGTGATAACTGTAATAATAGAATAAATGTTTACGCGGATGGAAATAGCGAATATCAAGCTAATTACTGTGGTGACATGTTCACTAGTGGAGAGTAATTGCTAATAATATTAAAACTCGACAAATCGACTACTATCATACTGAAGGGAAAAATTAAAATGAATGGAAAATTCAAGCTAATCATAACGCTAATATATCCACAGCAAATACCCACCACAGTAATAGGACTAAAAGGATCATTAAGTCTTGCAATGTAACTGCTACGAGTAACGGAAGGGATAGGGATGGAGCTCGTCATAATTTAAATGACTCTACCAAAAGTATTGGCAATTGTATTAATAGGAATAGAAATCATACGATTCATCATAATGGAAATTATGAAGATATATACCATAAGATAATAAAATGACATTTATTGCATAAACAAGACGTAATTTTCTATGACCCATCTTAGAATTAGGCTACGGCTAGTAAGCTTTCTGTAGAACTGTGTAGTTCGTTAGAGAGCATATTTTCCCCATCTAATAAGTACCACCGTTTATTTGATAAAAGAAAAATAAGAATCTTATGCTGTCTTCCTCCTAACATTGGAGCAATTATAGCTAGTATTAAAGAAAACGAATATTAGCTTAGCCCAAAACTATGAGCGGAATAGATGAAAATGCTAATGGGAAGCGAAAGTGAAGATCGGAATAGAACAGCCCAAACATTAGCGGTGAGTATTACGAAAATGGTAGTGATAATAGTAACCAACTTAACGTTAACTATAATGATAGCAGTGGTGGTAGGAGGTGTACTGATAACGTTAGCAGTGATAGTTTTAGCGAGATTATTAATACTGTAGATAACAGCTGTGATAGCTTATATCGACGTAGTACGAATGGTTGTTGCAGCAATGATAATGCCAATGACAATAATGGTACTAATACTAGTTGTAATAATCAAACCAAAAATAGTAATGGTGGTGATGGACCACCTAATTTCCGAGTGTAAGGTTTTAGCACCTGTAGAATATAAATCAAGACATGACAAAGTTGGCTAATATCTACAATGGTTAATATGTCGGCTTTATAAAACCAAAACTGCTCACAAATGGTTCAAGCACTACCCTGAGGCTGTAACCTGAGGGAGAAAATGGAACGATTCTTTAGGACTTTCCAGTACATACAGACCGGACTATCAAAGCTAATAAACCAGATAAAGAATAAAGCAATAAAATTTGTTTATTGATTAATATGAGCATATCTTGGGGTTAAAATATCTCGGCAAAGAATTTGATAAGCTCAGAAAACAAAGGTTTACAGGTTGAAATCGAAAAAACGGTTACAATACTAGTCATTGGTAGTTGCATTACTCACATCAGCAATTATGTCTATATTATTATTATTATTATTGAGTGAGAGAGCAGTGCATGCCATCAAAGTGACACTGGGGTAAAATATACGAAGCCCAATATACCCATCATGACTACCCGTCTGATAAGGGTACACCAGGCACATGCATCACAACCATATGTGCGCGACATGGTGATCTCATATCAAGATAAACAGCACATGACCTTGCAGGTGGGGCCCAGTTAGAATTTTCTTCACGTTGAGTAGCCCATCCCGCTCAAAAGGTCTCTGAATAAGGGTTGTTTAAGGATGTTGAAAGAACCACCCATGTTTCCAGAGGTGAATTATTCAAACCCCAAAGAATCCCTCTCAACACATGGCTACGATGCTCCCCCACTACTTCTGCTCGTGATCAGAGATGCACATATCGTCAGCCACTAAGGGACATGCTCAACTGGTTAAGGTCAAACAACTGACAAGCAAATCTGTGGTATTGAGCAGAATATTTACTGTGGCCCATCTTTTATACCAAGACAAAACAATGTACATGATAACACTTCCAATCAGTTAAGATCAGAAGCCATGAGAGCCACTGCCTGGTACTGCATCAGGGCATTTATTATTATTATTATTATTATTATTATTATTATTATTATTATTATATTATTATTATTATTATCATCATCATCATCATCATCATCATCATCAGTGGAGATGACAACGGGTACCTATTTGGGATTTCTTATAGTATTTATTTTATCCCTATTATATCCCCGTGTACTTCTAGACTTTATAAATTCTTATTTCTATTATTATTATCAGTGTTGAGAGCATGTATCCCTGCCCCGTAAAATTCTGTTGACTGTTCTTTGAGCCAATTATTCACTACAGTTTTCATTTCCTTGTCACTGGAATAACGTCTGCCTCTCAAACCCTCTTTCATGGGGCCGAAGAGATGATAGTCTAAAGGCGCTAAATTATTACAGTGACAAGGAAGTGAAAACTGTAGTGAAGTGGCTCAAAGAACAGTCAACAGAATTTTACGGGGCAGGGATACATGTTTTCATTTGAAGGTGGAACAATGCTATTGAGAGAAATAGCGACTGTGATGAGCAGTAGGGATGCGATCCAGAGAGCACCAGCATCATTTTGATGCATGACACATGTTCCTGTGTTCGTACTGTCCTAAACAAAATGGCATTACTTTTCTACTCACCCGCGTATTTAATTAATACATCAAATTGATGTTTACAGGTTGATATTTGTTAATTAATTATCTTCGTTTTCGTATTTGACTTCTATACATATATATATATATATATATATATATATATATACGAATATGTATATACACACACACATATATGTATATATACATATATATATACACACATATATACATATATACATACATATATATATACATATAGACACTTATATATATATATATTTACATATATATGTACATATATATACATATACATACATATATACAGATGTATACAGACATATACATATTTACAAATATATATATATATATACAAAGATATATGTATGTATATATATATATAAGAATATATATATATATAATATATATATATGTATACAGACATATACATATATACAAAGATATATATATATATATATATATATATATATATATATATATATACAAAGATATATGTATGTATATATATATATATAAGATATATATATATACATATATATATATATATATATATATATATATATATATATATATATTAGGCGCAGGAGTGGCTGTGTGGTAAGTAGCTTGCTACCCAACCACATGGTTCCGGGTTCAATACCACTGCGTGGCATCTTGGGCAGGTGTCTTCTACTATAGCCCCAGGCCGACCAATGCCTTGTGAGTTGATTTGGTAGACGGAAACTGAAAGAAGCCTGTCGTATATATGTATATATATATATGTGTGTACGTGTTTGTGTGTCTGTGTTTGTCCCCCCCCCCAACATCGCTTGACAACCGATGCTGGTGTGTTTACGTCCCCGTTACTTAGTGGTTCGGCAAAAGAGACCGATAGAATAAGTACTGGGCTTACAAAGAATAAGTCCCAGGGTCGAATTGCTCGACTAAAGGCGGTGCACCAGCATGGCCGCAGTCAAATGACTGAAACAAGTAAAAGAGTAAAAGAGTAAAAGAGTATATTATACAAAGATATATATATATATATATATATATATATATATATATATATATATATATATATTATATATAGTTAGGATGTTCTGTATATATATATATATATTAGGGTGTTCTGTTAAGAACGTATAAGAGTACAAATAGATCTCGTTCACCTTTAGAATTCCCAAATACCCGGTAGTATTCTGATGGTATGCTACTTATTCTAGTCTTAGGTATTCCTTCTGTGTGAAAATAAAAAGTAAAATGTAGATGAGTCAAAAGGAAGAGTATGTATGTTTAGGCAGCTTTTTAATCACTACAATGTTGCGATACATACAGGTCCACGTATATACAGGATTTAAAGTTAAGTTTAAATATAGATTATGTAACGATTTACCTATATAAGCAGATCTATATATATATATATCTCCTCAGGCGATACTAAGTTACTGCCTCCGTAAGTAAATCTAGGTTTCCATGCTACAATATCCATGGCTTCTGTTTTTTAATCTAACAAACGCTGATGGTGTCACTTCGCTCGGTATGTGTCATCACGTTCGACATGAGATGCAATGTGCACGTTGTCTGTTTATTTATTCAGTTTCAACATGTTATTCTGCACATGCCAAACATGTACCATTACGCAAAATACATTTATCCATTAGCTCATACTTATACAATCACTTACACACCGATATACTCTACATCACTGAGTGTTTCCATACATACACACATACACTCATACACTCATACGCAGACGCTTACAGACATACATGCATATATAAAAATGTATGTACATTTTTTCAGATGTACACACGCGTACATATAATCACCTACATATCAATAAACACATTCACATCTATAGATAGACGCTTATACATTTATCTCCTCATTTACGTGTACATAGTTATATCTATATAGTTATATCGTTAACCGCTCCATCAAAAATGCACACTCCTATACATACGTGAAGGCGGTAAGAAATAGGATTCGTGAGATGGAATAATAATTATAATTTATAAACCGATCCTTCTGGAAAATGTATATTTGGCACGATGGTTACATCTTGGAATGTTCTCATGTTTATTCACAAGATTTTCATTACTCAGCAGAATACTCAGTGCTTCCTCAAGGCAACGGTCACATTTGCCGGATAGTGAAGTACAAGGATGTGCGATTTTTACTATTGTTTTTTACCATTCTATTTGGTATTTAATTTTTTATTCTTTCGGTCCCCATATGAGGTCTGCCAGTGAGGTTGTGTGCCTTCTATCTATTTTTCGGAATGACGAGATGTAGTTTCGATAACGGACTTTGAATTGGCTTTCAGTGGCACCGATGTACACTTAATTATGTTGAGATTATGCATTTATATACTATGTTTTTTCTGAGCACATTGGTTCAGGAGCGGACATGTGGATTTTCTACGGCATGTGCAGTTAATCGTTTTAAAAAATAGACATGTTTACCTGTAATCCTCTAAATCATGTTCACAGCATGGTCACATTGCAGTGAAATTAGTAAGAAAAATTAATATAATAATATAAAACGTAGAGGCTAAGAGAGAGAGAGAGGATAGGATATTGGATACAAATCTATCAGCGATGAGGTCTACCAAACTTCTGGCATTCGCTGTATCTCTGGTTAGAATTCTCTATAATACACAGTGCTTCAGTTAATCTAGAAATTGAGGTTAACTCCACAAGATCATCGGCGAATCAGAGAAGGATTTTTTATTCCTAATCCGCTTGTCATAATGAAAGCTTCCCTCGTAATTTCTTCCGGCTTAGTCAGCATTTGCTTTCATGCTGACTAAAGATGTTCATCTTGCACGTTACTTTCAGAGGAGTGGAGCCGTTTAACTTTTGTTGTGACTAATATTTGTAATTGATTTTATACATCGTGAGTATAAACCAGGCTACGCTACTTCAAATCAGTAGTACATATGACGGTGTAATGTTTGAAGGAGAATAAAGGCGAAATTAAATTTTGCAAGGATATACCTACTTTACGCCATCGGTCATTAAACATGGATTCTAAATTCTACTTGATTAGTGGAATATTTCAGTTTAGCTATACTTTAATGTTGACGTTCAGTTTATTCAAATGAAATCAGTCGAACCGCAGTTCTGAAAGATGAACTGAATTGAATAAAAGAAACTAGATTTTGCGAGAAGTGAAGATAATCAATAACGAATTCATTAATGGAGAAAATGTGAGTTGTACTATCATAATAAAATGACTTACAACTTCGAAAAATTTATGAGAGAAAAATTACGCTAAAAAAGAGGTATAATGGAATGTTGAATATTCCACAGGGTGAAGATAGCTGATGCATTGCTTAGTATGTTTAATTTTACCTCCCGAGAGGAAGCAAGAAATATGTGTTCTGCATTAACAGCATTCGAGATTTGATTATTAATATTTATTTTATTAGAAGGTAAGAGAGTTTTATCATTTGTTTTCTCTGTCCTTGGGCGTGCTATTAATTGTATCATGTACAGTGTCATTGTCCAGTATTTGAGTTTTATTTCAAGAACTAGGTTTCATTTCAACGATTTCACAAGTTCTTATTCCATAACCATTGAGATTTACGATATCCATGTAATCGCGCATTATATTTGAAACAACTTCCTTATCATAGATATCATTCTGCATTATGTATTGGTTGATCTCACCACTTATTTTAGATTATATTAGAGCTATTTTCCTACATTTTCAGAGAGCCAAATTTCCTTTAGCCGTTATGAAATTGTTAAAGAATGAAGAAAAACGTTATCATTTCTTCTTTGCCTTTCGGCACTATGCATTAAAAACCCCTGAGAGATCGTTGGCGATTATTTCACACTTTACCTCCATATATTGAATATCCGAGTCATTTCATGTACTCGCATCATTTCACACCTGCAAATAAAAGTGGATATAAGTACTCATGTAGAAAGCTTCCATATTTCATGTACGAATTTCCTAGTTATTCACGAATTAACACTAATTTCATTTCTCAAACGAGAATTACATTACTCAACCACTGATTTGATAAACACCTAGGAACTAAAGAAACGAAGTATGCCACACATGTTCCATAATAGTACATTATAGTTGTCTTTAAAGTATGATTATAGTGGCGAGATGGCAGAATTGTTAGAGCACCAGGAAAAGGCCCCGCAACTTTCTGGCTCTTGATATTCAGAGATCAAATCCCACTCGAAAAATCAAAGGATCAGTGAAGTAGTTGGTTGAAGGTATTGTCTAATCCCGTCCACTCAAATTTTTTGCCCCTCTGCCAAAATAAGAAAATATTAGGTAGTGGTTGCTTGAAAGTTAAATAACACCACAATGTGTAAGGAAATACTACTACAAAACAAGAGAGACATCATTCATTTTTATAATTTCATTAAAACTGTTCATTTTAAAATTATGTTTGATTTAATTTGCTACTGATACATGAAATTGTTTTACTGTAAGTTTAACAATATCATTTAAATTTCACTGAAACAAACTGGGCCTAGAAGATTTGTACCCATACAACTCGTAGTTAATCATCATCATCATTGTTCGACCGTGGTCGGGACAATGGAATTTACTATGCTACGCCAGACTTCACGGTCCATCATGGCATTACGGAGGTCCTGTTGCTGGATGCCTGTATCCCTAGAGTTAATAATGGTAATAATGTAGTTAATAATAATGGCAATAATAAAATAATAATGATAATAATAATAATAATAATAATAATAATAAATAATAATAATAATAATAATAATAATAATAATAATGATGATGATGACGATCTTTTTATTGGCTACAAGGGCGACACACAAAAGCAGAGGACGAAACAACACAAATGACAGTGGTGGTTTACATAAAGTGCGTGTAAGGAGTAACAAAAAACAATAACAATTATCAATAGACTATCGATACGGGAAACCCATTTGGAACCTAAAAGCCAATTGGAAGCCACTGAACAAGTTGTTGAGGCATTTACATCCGCCCTCCTATCGGCTAACCCCACCCTCTCCAAGCGTGCATCGAAAATGGTGTTCCAGTTAGCTACTAGCACTAAAGAGCAAATCCTCCCAAGGAAATCTCCAAACGTCTGAAGAAATCCGATTGCTCCTCCTCATTTGGACATACACAGCGACTAGTCTAAAAGTATCACTTTCGCTATTGCTCACATCCAAGACCACCAACTTACGACGGGTCCAAGAAAATCTTCAGTTCCTCGAGAACCAGGTCTCTCCTATGCAGCGCTGCCACCAGCCTCTCATTCCAGGCCGTCTAAGTGATGCGTAGATCTCAAAAATCCTCAAAACTAGGGGCAAGATTGTGCGTGAAGGAAATCCTTGTTTCGCTGACGGCCGTTGCATCCATAGCTAGTGACCTTGTTTCCAGAGGCATTCACACTATCATCAGTGTTGAATGGTGCTGGTGCCGAAGATCTCACCATCTCTCTCCTTGTCCTTCTTTCATCTTATGTGGGCCAACAATTCGTTGTTGACCCTCCTCACTAGCACGATGTATTATGCTTGTATGGTTGGTCGTTGCTGTTGTGCGTCTTTTCCTCTTGTGAGTTGTTACTGTTGGTGGAGCTGTTTGTGATAGCGGTGAATGTGTTGATGATCGCAGTGGTTGAGAGGTTGGTGATACTGTAAGTGTGTTTCTGTCTTTGTAGTTATGTTTTCTATGTATTTTTTGCTGTAAATATTAGAGTAGTGTATTATGTTTTATTTTATTTTTTGTGTGTGTGTTTTCGTTTTGGTTTCTTTGGTTTTGGGATTCCCCCTGATTTTTATAGAGTGATGCAGAGGTATCCGTATCTATGGAATCGGGATTCGAGTTTATGTACGTATTTACATTCAGTGGGAGGGAGATGAGAGCTCAGTTGGGAGAGAGCCTAAGTGTGACCGTTGTCATTACTCATTTTGCTGTTGAAGAAAGTGGTAGTACATCTGTTGGTGTTGTTGTTGGTGCTGCCGGCGTTGCTCTTGCTGGTGCTGTTGTTGTTGTTGTTGTTGTTGTTGTTGTTGTTGTCGTTGTATTTGTTGTTAAGCAACAAGACGGGTAAGGGTGATTAGGTGATAGTCTAGGGCTTAGGTGCGGGAGACCCTAGACCTTGGAAAAAAAACTTTGGTCGCCTTGTTGTAGTTGAGAACTCTTCGTTGACGCCCGACACCACTGGGGGGTGGCCCTCGAAGTCGCTGGAAATAGAGATCTTCAGGTCCAAATTCTTGAACGGCTGCTGGTGCTGCTATTATTACTGGTGTCGCTGTTGTTGCTCTTTCTGTTGATTTTAGTGTTCTTCCAGCATTTGCTGCTTTTGGTGTTCCTGTTGTTGTTGGAGTTGTCACCGCTGAGGTTGCTGCCGTTTTTGTTGTTGAGCGTTGCTGGTTTAGTTGTTGAAGCTTTTGTTGACCCGGTGTTAGCAGTAACACGGTTTTATGGTTCCCTGATTTCTGTTGGGGACAGAAAGTTCTTAAGAGGCCTATCTCCCTACGCAGGTGGCCCCGTGGATTTCTAACCTTAACCTAACACGAAGCTCTTCTCGACCAGGGAGCAAATAATGCCTGAGATCTTGTAGACCGTATCTGATTTAATGTGGAGTAGCACTTGTACATTGATCCCTGACCAATTTTCATGAGGGGTCCGCTTCACATACAGCAGGCTATTATTCCTCTCCAAAACAATACACTAAAATCCACATTAAATTTAGCTTCAGAAATGTCCCTGAAATCGTTATTCGCTCCGACTTCCTTCCAAAATACTATGGGTGGAGCATATATTTTTTGCCCCAACAGGGAACCACGGACTGTCCGGCGGCAACAGCTTCAGTCCTGGTTCTCGAGATATGTTGAAAGTCAAGCATAATCTCTTTCAGTGCTGTACATACCACATCTGCCAGTCTAGCTGACTCCAGCCGCTTGGTGTTTACAGAAACACATTTATAAATTACGGTTTTTATGTGTTTCTGCCAACACCACGGGATGGGTGTGGCAATGTCCGACCGCGATTTTTCCAGCGATATCAGTTTGGGCGCTTGGGCCAGGCACATATCCTTCTGTAGTACATCCATCTTATAAAGCTCTATGATGTCGTTACAATTGTTATCCCTGTTATTCACAATGGAAATATCGTTACCGTTTAAGTTGTTGACGCTGCTGTTCTTTATGTTTTTGTTTTCCTCTATCATAAAGTTTCTTGATAAAATGGTGGCGGTAGTGGAATGGTGGAGTAAATTATAGCTGTACTCGTCATCTTATTGTTGACGCTGTTAGTTGATACCTTTGGTATTGTCTCATTTATTGCGGATAATTCGGGTTCATACCTAGAATTAAATGCTGTGCTATTCTACTATATAAGTACCAAGCTCACGAACTGGTTGGAAAAGATAGTGATAAGTGTAAAGATAGAGCAGCTACAGAATACACTATTGCTTGAAACTGCAGGAATACTCGCCCGCAGAGTTCTCGAAAATCTAAATGAGGACAGTTAAACTATTCAACTGGTTTTGAACAACTGACATTCCGTTAAATTCTACAGTCAAATTGCTGTGTTAAACATGATAGGGATAATAAAAGAACAACAGATGTGAAATTTCAGCATATTTTCTATTCAAATGTTTCATATGCCTGTAGGTTAAACATCTTACCACATGTTCTGGTAAGAAAACTTCCCAAAAAAATAAACCCTGCGTGGTTGTTTAATCTAATACTAACTGCGACCATATCTCCAACCCCTCATATGTCGGTGGACTCATTGAATAATATTCATTGTCTAAATACACATTGAATTATATACATATAATGCTAAATACAGTACATCGAAACAAAGAAGGGATAATCAGTTTAAACTTAAATGCCTCATATTCAGGCCTGAACTTTCGCTAATAATCAAACAATGTCAACAATATCAACATCAAATAATGTTTCTTAAAAAATATGTAAGGCTTTGCAGCGATCTTATAAATAACTTACTATTTTTCTTCAACGATTAGGCTATATTTCTCGTGTTAGAATTTGCGGAACTGGCTCATTAATAACAGTTGATACGGTAAGTGGGTCTTTTATAAGATTCTTAGAAGTCATTCCTGGTAGACGGGAACTATTTAAGTAATGTACTTATTGTTTAGAATATATAATCTAATGAACAGGGAAATAATGATGTTTTGGCTGTAGGCTGTAAGCGAATTACATACAGCAAAAGCGGCGAAATGATGCTTTTTCTTTGGCACCTTATCTCACCAAGACTAAAAACTAAGCCATTAGTTTCTATACGCTTCAGAACAATTGAATTTGTGTAATACTTGCGGGACCCGTGAATATTTCACGGAACTAATGGTTAAACTATTGGGTTATTTCTGAAAACTTTATCCATAAAACATGAAGGCGTATCCTGTGTTGCATCTTTATGGAAATTGGAAAACGGTGATTGCCTAATGCAGTTTATGTATATTGTTTATATAATTTATGCACAATTTTATAGACTTAATACATTGCACTCATAAAATAAATATTCACTCTTATTTTTCCACTGTTTCCACAAGCAAAAATAAAATATCCCGTACATATGATACAATCTTTAGTTGAATTGCATATATCTGCCGCGAAAATAAGCGTGAATATTTCACGGAATTGCATTTATGTGCATGGGTTAAGTGATAGGTGATATAAAAAAATTAGTTCAATTAAAAAAATACATATTTCACTATCCAATCAACACCACCACCACCACCATCTCCACTACAACCATGATCATCTGTCACCCCTCGCTCATTCGCTTTCTTTCTCTCTATCTCCTCTCTATTTCTCTCTCTATATATACCCTCTCTCTATCTGCCTTTCTTAAACCTCACCATCAGAATACCACCCCTCTGCTAAAATTATATTTTTAACTCTCCTCCTCTAGATAAATACCTTCAAGTAACTTTTTAACCACATACTAAATGTTATGCTCTCCCTACATCACGTCATAGACGCTTCTCTTTTCCTCTTTTTCTTTTTCCCTATTTCTGTCTCATTCTTCGTCTTATCCTCTTTCTCCATTTTCTTTCTCCTTTCTTCCACTTCAACTAATCTCATAAAAGTGTTACAATTACATTCCCTCTAACTCACATCATAGACGCTTCTCTCCTTCTTTTCTCCCTTCCTCTTTTTCCTCCCCACTCTTTTCTTTCTCCCTCTTTTTCTCTAATCACGTAAAAGCGTTACCGACGGGCTAAGTAATGTAATGGCAAGTAAAGTTTATTAATTTCTTTTTGCACATTTTCTACCTGGAGAAAATCGCATGCCCATGGCTTTTCCAGGTTTAGCAAGGACTGGAAGACAAATGCCATTAATGCTGCTTTTGAACCATTGCAAGTGAACACTTGTGACAAAAATAAATTTAAAAAAGGGTCAGACAAAAGTTTCAGACTGCCGTTATTTGGGAAAGGAAAACTCGACGTAGGAGATAATCCTTTCTATTATAGACACAAGGCCTGGAATTTGGGGGTTGGGATAGTCGATTACATCGACCCCAGTGCTCTGTTGGTACTTCATTTATCAACCCCGAAAGAATGAAAGGTAAAGTCGACCTCGGCGGAATTTGATCTCAGAACGTAGTGAGAGGTGAAATACTGCTAAGCATTCCATCCAGCGCGCTAAAAATTCTGCCAGCTCGCAGCCTTCAGACGTGGGAAATAATGCGATGCCAAGGAGTATTAGCACAATAAGGGTAATGAGAGGAGAAGAGACGAGTGAATAGGAAACGTATGAGTGGAGATGATATGAATACAGCCAAATACCAGGAAGCAGTAGAGGCCATTACGGTAACGGTACTTCGACATTACAATATCTTAAATATATTTTACATCGGGCATTGCTATCGAAGTTACTTGATATTCTTCATGAACTTCCTTCCAGACCAAAATACTTGCTTCTATACCATTTAAATATCTTCAACACTCTAAACTCTAATCCAGTGTGCAATAGGAATTATTCGGTTTATGAAACCCGACATTACAAAATAAAGAAACCATCATGACTTTAGAACTTCCAAATTTTCCTTTATTTAAGATAAGTCTGAAATTTGAATGATATCCTACTGTTATTTACAAGTAGGGTAACGACCACAACATTCTCGTTTTGGTTTCCATAATAACAATGTTTCTCAATGAAGTGACAACTTTATATAAGATATATCTTCGATGAAATGAGTATTTTTTCAGCTTCTAATTTTCGTAAAAACAAGTTTAATATATTAGCTCTTTTCTATATATCTAGTTTCAAATATTTTTTCTCAGAATTTATTTATTTTCGTCTGCACTTATATCATTAATTTTCTTCATCCAATTACTTTTTGTGTTGACGTACGCAATCTCCAATCAAATAGTTTGTTATTTTTGCAATGTCCATTCTCCTCACATTCCTTTCACATATTACACACTATAGAGTTTCAACCATCTGCTTGCTCTCTACCCCTCGCCCACAGATGCACTCTCACATACATACATACATACATGCATACATACAAACATACATACATACATATATACATACATACACACATGCATACATACATACACACATATATTTGAGTGCGTCTCTGTGTACTGGGTGTATCTGTCCATTTAAGTGCGTCGGTATTAATGTATTAATCACACATGGTAGTTGCTCCATCGTCACAGAGGACTGATGTCTTTTCTTGTTTCATTATTGTCAATAGCATTTCTGACTTACCGTACTTAACCTCTCAGATGTCTATTCAGTCTCGTTGAAGATCTGCATGCGTTGAACCAGAAGTGACAGAAGAAAGTTGCAAATTACTGTACACTTCCAACTGCTCCGAGTGACAGGCCGAACCAATATGACCAAAGATCATCTAAAAACGTAGGTTTTTACATCGGATTGTCATTCTCCTAAAAGGATGATGTGAGGACATCTTATCGTCCCTCACTCCAGGTGGTTTTGCAAGGTGCCCTGACTCCAACGAACGGTATTAGTGTATCCCCAGTTGAGATAGATTGTCGGAGATCCTGACAAGTACTAATGCTCTGGAGCAGAGTAGACCAGAGAACAGTAGTTGAGAACACTACTCGAAACCCTGGGACTCTTGAATCAGAGCCCCATTACCAGAATCAGCTTAATGTTACACCAAGGACACATTCATATATATATATATATATATGTATATATATATGTATATATATATATACCCACATGTATACATACACACACATGCATACACATATATATGTATATATATATATAAGTAATTATATAAATGTGTGTGGGTGGTTTAGCTTAATGGTTCAGAGCACCACGATGCGTAATCACGGAGGTGTGAGTTCGAGTCTCATAGCCGGCCGCCAACACTTTTTTCTGCAAAATAGGTGTAACCTATCCTGTTCAGGCTATATTATTAGCATTATCCTGCGTTTGAGAATTTAAAATCACTCTTTTAACTTTCTTAGACATCTCAACGCTTCTAAAGCAAACTTCGTTTGTTTTTTACGTTCATCGTAATTTGAGTTTATATATATATATATATATATATATATATGCGTGTGTATTTATGTGTGTGTGTGTGGTCGAAGTATTAAGACATTCGATTTCTATTTGTCACGTCTTAAATAGGATTTCACTTCATGTCAACTTGTGAAGACGTATTCTAACTTTTAATGAAATTCGATACATTTAAGTCTGGAATTCAAATCAGTGCCGGCATAGTTAAGTGATTTAGAAGTTGTCTTTATAACTTAAGAATTTCGCTTTCTTAGAAGACGTTTGGATCGATTCTAAGTCATGGCCTTTTATACGAATGTTCTTTTCCATGATGTAGGATCACCTACCCCAAGTAAATGGATTTCAACAAAAGGAAATTGTGTGGAAAACTCTCGGAAGATTATGAGTCGTGATTCAAAAGGCTATGGTATTACGTGCAGGACACTCGTGTGTACAGATTATTCAACTAATTCGCATGGTAATGCAATGGATAGGGTGAATGAGTAAAGGGAATATACGTCTTTGAAAAGAACAGAAATGCCTCCTTTGTTAATAGGAATGAGTATAACGTGAGTGCGCGTGTGTTGTTATTGTAAAGTAGTAATTCTAATCCTAACAGCATAAGATTATAATGATTTTTCGCAGTCAATTTCTTCGATTATATACATTTATTATGTATGTGCTTACAAATGTTAATACGCATACACACACACACACACACACACACACAGACACACGCACAGACACACACACACAGACTCACACACACACAGACACGCGCACAGACAAACACACAGATAGACAGAAAGACAGACAGACAGACTCTCTCACACACACAGGCGCATATTTTAGTGGTTCAAGTGTTGCAATCACGATTGCGAGCCCGGGCATTTCATTCTGTTCATGTGCAAACCTCTTCATTTCACGTTGCTCTACGACCATCTCGTCGTCTTGTTGCCTAGGAAGTTTTCACAGAGCCATTTGAAGCATCCCCATGCTTTAAGCTCAATCTCATCCAGTGCTGTGAGGAAGTGGTTGTCCTTCAGGAGTTCTTTTATCTGCCGACCTATGAATACGCCTGCCTTCAGTTTTGCCTCGGTGGTTTTTGGAAATTTGGCACACGAGGTGCACATGTATAGGTAATGCCGATTTGATGGAGAGTGAACTTATGTGAGCACAAACATTTGATCACTGTGTGTGAGTGTGTGTGGGTATGTGTGTGTGTTTGTGTGTCTGTGTGTGTTTGTGTGTTTGTGTGTGTGTGTGTGTGTGTGTCTTTGTGTGTGTGTCTGTGTGTGTGTATGTGTGTTTGTCTGTGTGTCTGTGTGTGACAATTGTATATGTTGCCTTTCAGTTGTAAATTGCGAATATCCTCTTTAATAATTTATAATTCCCACTTCACTATTTTCAAAATGTTTCCTATCCTGTTCTTTATAAGACTGACAAGGTGAGTAAAGTTTCTGACACTCGAGGACGGTGTAATGGGTCACAGATCAAGATTAATCAAATCTGAAATTAGTGCGGACATTACTTCACCTCACTGGCTGTACGGATCTTGTCAGTCGTTAGAAAAGTGCTCTCACGAGGCTAAGAGTTGTTTTGACTTATTTCTGGCAATGTTTATATTTATTTCTGGCATCTTAATAATTTCTGTGCGTGTTTATACAGACGTGTGTGTGGTCCCTGGTAATAAAAAAGACATAAACAAGTCCAATGAACTTATAGTGGGGAGTAGAAAATGTAATGTTTCGGAGGTTGAGAGAGATTACAGGCCCATTATATTAGTCACTTAGCGTGCGGCATTTTCGCACAGAATGAATCAATATTTATTTTTCTTTATTGTCCACAGGGGGCTAAACACAGAGAAGACAGACAAACAGATTAAGTCGATTACATCGACCCCAGTGCGTAACTGGTACTTATTTAATCGAGCCCGAAAGGATGAAAGGCAAAATTGACCTCGGTGGAATTTGAACTCAGAACGTAGCGGCAGACGAAAT
The DNA here is from genome assembly GCF_006345805.1 of Octopus sinensis. Taxonomy (NCBI): domain Eukaryota; kingdom Metazoa; phylum Mollusca; class Cephalopoda; order Octopoda; family Octopodidae; genus Octopus; species Octopus sinensis. The sequence continues at coordinate 27,720,584 of NC_043011.1, read as the reverse complement.
ACCTATTTCTTTATTGCCCACAAGGGCTAAACATAGAGGGGAGAAACAAGGACAGACAAAGAGATTAAGTCGATTACACCGACCCCAGTGCGTAACTGGTACTTTATTTATCGACCCCGAAAGGATGAAAGGCAAAGTCGACCTCGGCGGAATTAGAACACAGAACGTAACGACAGACGAAATACCGCTAAGCATTTCGCCCGGCGATTAGCCATCTTGATAGTCACAGAATGAATCAATATTCTCTAGGAAACAAGGCGGCGAGCTGGCAGAAACGTTAGCACGCTGGGTGAAATGCTTTGCGGTATTTCGTCTGCTGCTACGTTCTGAGTTCAAATTCCGTCGAGGTCGACTTTGCCTTTCATCCGTTCGGGGTCGATTACAGAAGTGCCAGTTACGCACTGGGGTCGATATAATCGACTTAATCCGTTTGTCTGTCCTTGTTTGTCCTCTCTATGTGTAGCCCCATGTGGGTAGTAAAGAAATAGGTATTTCGTCTATCTCGACGCTCTGGGTTCAAATTCCGCCGAGGTCGACTTTGCCTTTCATCCTTTCGTGTTCGATAAATTAAGCACCAGTTGCGTACTGGAGTCAATCTAATCGACTGACCCTCACTCTCCAAAAGTCCGGGCCTTGTGCCTAGAGTAGAAAAGAAAAGAATATTTTTTGAATGGAATAAGGTAGATATCGTTTCGTCTTCATGTTATCGAAAAACATATATATGTATAAAAGGCAGCGAGCTGGTAGAATCGTTCGGGCGAAATGCTTAGTGGTATTTCACCTGCTGCTACGTTCCGAGTTCAAATTTTACCGAGGTCGACTTTGTTTTCCATCCTTTCAGGGTCGATAATAAGTACCATCCGAACACTGGGGTCGATATAATCGACTCATCCCCACCTCTCCCAAGCTTCCCTTGAGGCAAAAATTTGGAATAAGTATATAAATATGTGTGTGTGCATATATATATATATATACACTTGCGTCAGAAATTAATTAGCACTTCTCAAATTTCTACATTAAATAGGTTAAATCAATTAACCTATGAGCTGTTCAAAACGTCTTACGCGATGAGAAAACTTAGTATGGTGTGATTTCGGTCCTTGCGAGGCGCTACCTATATCTATTAAACAAAGGAATTTGTCTGCATCCGCAGTTGTTGTTGCACTGCTATGTCAACATCATAAGGCTGTAGACTCTCAAACTGTTCTGCAAACAAAGTTACATCATCGTTCTGCGCAACAGTGAACTCGCAACAAAGCAATAGTTCGAGATATGGCCACTAGGTGACAGCACATACCTTGAGTGAAGAGCAAATCAAGGGTGCTAATTAATTTCTGACGGTAGTGTATATATATATATAAACACAACCACCATCACACAACCACTCACTCAAAAGACATGCACAGACATATATATTAAGGCACAGCAGTATTCCAATCTCATTTTCAAAATTATTGATTCTTCATAATTAATTATTAGTCACATATATTTTATTTGAATCAACAACGGTTATGAACCCATTGAAGATTCAATACAGTGTTGGTCGAGAAGCAGTAACAAAGTTCTGAAATGGGAGTCGCTATTGCGGAGTTTTGCAGGTGGCAGCAAGGGACCACAGAGATGAGTACCTGACTGAAGCAATTATCGTAAAATCAACACGTTCATATCACCATTTCGCGTACGAGATATGACCGGCCGATAAGGGCATTAGACATTAATGACGTTAGGAACGCTAATATTTCCAAATTAGACCCAAGTGACTAATAAACGAATATGGAAATTGTTAGATAAAAATAACGAAACTCCACGCACTTGCATCTTCAATGAAAATTATTAAAGTAACGGCAGATTTTTTTTTCCCCTTCGCCACTTTCTCTCTCTGTTTTAGATATGTTTTGTGTATGTATGCATATATATATATATATATATATATATATAAATTAATTTATACTCCCTAATATTAATTTTATATATATATATATATACACATACATACATACATACATACATACATACATACATACATACATACATACATACATACACATACATACATATATACATACATGCATACTTACACACAGGCATACCTCGACTTTAGTCGTTTCGATTTTAGCCGTTCTCGATTATACGTCGGTTTTCAAAAATAAATTATGGTAAAATTATAATCAAGTTAAGTCATTTTACTTGACTTTACGTCTGTCCACCACAAATATTGAAATCGTAAAATCACAAGAAAACCGTTAAAAGCACTTAAAATGTTACTGTACAATAAATAAGAATAAAAGCATATAAAATTACATTAAAATACCTGCAGTAAATGTTATGACACACACCATAAAGTAACGTAGCTTAGTGAACGAAATCATGAAATCAGATGTGTTATTTATCGGTTTTTTCGGAGCTCATATTGTACTGTAGAAAAAATATCTACCGTTAGGTGTCATTGTCACTCGTGATTCCCGCGTTTGTTTTGAATTCAGATTTGCTTACAACTGTTTATAGGCTACTTTCTCATTCTTATTCATTTGTGACTTTATGTTTTGCCCCCATGGCTTCTAAGAAAATTCATAGTGAAAATGCTAAGCGTCATGCTATAACGCTGGGAGATAAACTGGCCATGATAAAACGCCATGAAAAAGGTGAAAAAGTGGTAGTAATTGCACGATCATTTGGGATGAGTTGGACAACTGTATCGACGATTGTACATATTAAGGGGAAAATTTTAGCACATATCAAATCTGTAGCCCCAAGGATGAAGAACACTCTCATCAATAAGAAAAAAGGCAAAATCTTTTCAAGAAATGGAAAGTCTTCTTCCTCTTTGGATTGTTAGGTTGAATCGTCAGCGTGCTACTATTAGTCAAAAAGTCATTCAAAAGAAAGCGTTGTCTTTGTTTAAGATCCTGAAGAAAAAATATCCAGATAAGGCAAATCAAGTATGGTTCATGAGATTTAAGGAGCGAAGAAGTTATCACTCCATTAAGAAGCAAGGTGAGTTTCCTAATCCATTAAAAGAAGAATCATCGAAGAAAACGGGTTTCTTCCCGAACAGATTTTTAACGTAGACGTAACTGGACTGTATTCGAAAAAATTGGCAGACCGTTTATTCTTTTCCAAGGTGAAGAAAATTATTCCAGGCTACAAGGTCTCAAGAGAACTTGTGACCATTACGTGTAAAGATATATGAGATATCTGAAAGTTGAACCTTTCTTTTCGTTTTGGTTGTGGCTTCAGTATATCAGTAATCAAAATTTGCGAAACTTACACCTTGTAGTTTATAACCCGGCTCTACAGTTGATGTCAAAGATTCCAACATGAGTGTTTACATAGACATATACATATTTGCAAGCACACATGTATGCAGGCTTGCCTATATAAACACACACACACGCACACACACACACATACACACACACACGCACACGAACACACAACTTCATACACATACATACATGCGTGTGTGCATGTATGTAGTCCACAGGTGGGGTCCAGAAATTCTCGGTATAGAAGACACTTAGCTATGTTTACGAGGTATCGATTCCACAAGGTAAAGATAGGTTATAAGAGAGATCAAGTTCAGCGGATATAGAGGCAATTATGCACATAAACAAATTGCATTAGCTTAAACAAGAGAAAACATAAGGTGGAGACTTTCAGATGATGAATTTTGTAAGTATAAATATAGAGATATTTATATTAATAGGCCCAAATTACAAAGAGTACAAACGACAGAGAAAATTAAAGAGGTGGAAAAACGTATTATAAGTCGGACAGCTGTTTATGTATGAGCATATACACACTCCTTTGGTTTTCAGCATTTCTGCATTTCTGTGGCTGTGTTCAAGCATTCATTACATACATTCATCCGTGATCAAAGGAAAATATCTTTATTTATCACCTCGTGTCATCACCAAAATGAAGACAAAAAAATTGTGATATATACTATCTGCTAAAGATAATTATCCTGTCATTTTCTCTTCAAAATATTCATAGAAACTGTTATCGCTATATTTAATTGAATAATATACCTTCAAATTTAATTATGTTATTAGATTGCGAAAGCCTTTACGATTGAATTATATTGCTCTAATTAATAGATGATATTTGATTGGTTTTATTCATCGCTGTTTTCAATAACTCTTATTGGTCTATTAATTAAATATATCTAATTTAAAAGAGTAGGTTTATTGGGAACCTGATTTTTTCATTTAGAATACATTGTGAAATAGAAAGAAAATCCATATTTTGTACAGAGATAATGGAACATTAATATTTCTGTATAGCAACGGTGACCAAACAGTGGCTTGCAAGTTTCGTGTGGGCGCAACAGCAGCTACGCGCGGATAATATTATCCCAGGATAATATTAAATTTCAGCGCAAACAACAGTGATTACACTTGTTCGAATCTGCCTCGTCGTATTAAGAATGAATAGTTCATATACTGAATTAATATGGCAATTCAAAACAAGTATACGTTTACCGAGCTACTCCTATCTTTGCAGTCCACATTCTGTTTTTAATTAATTATAGTTAATGAGGCTCTGCGGTTTGTCTTCTCTCCTTCTAGCAGTTATTTTTTGTGTATTATTTTACTTAATTAAAATTTGTTGACTCACTATAGGATGTCAGCACAGGTTTTGCCATTTGGTTCAATGCAGTGTGTATTTCTATGCACATTGCTTAGTTCTTGAAAAAAAAAATCCCAGTCAGTACATCCAAGGAAATGTTTACCCAAAGTGCCAGCAGAGGGTCAAATTACTTTCAAAGCAGAGCTTTCTAATTTAATCAGTAAACTTTATCTTATGCACCCACAGCTATTATTTGTTTATGTAGTTACAATTTACAAGATGCTTACAAATAAATTAACATTCTGTCTCGTATCCATAAATAATTTGATTTCTACAGGAGTTTGACTAAATTGGACATAGTTTGGTAACTATTTCCTTTGTCTCTCAAGATAGGATAAAATCAGCCTAGCATACAAAGGAGAAACTGTCGTATTACATCAACTGAAGACACTTTTCTGCTAGTTCTTTGATACAACACTGATACCAGCTCTTGTCCTTTGAGGTGAAGAATTCGTTCGCAAAACTTTTTCCACCTCATTTTAGCTTAGGAAGTGACCCATGGATTGGAATGAGCAATAATTTGATATTTTTCCGCAATCCTAACGTGCATAAGCAGTGGTTAAACAAAGGGCAGTTTCCGAAAAGTGTTGCCGTACATGAGCGTTCTGTACACAAGCAGATGCTCTGCGTTAGGTGGAATTATGAGAAAATAATTCAGTACGTGTTCGTTCCCTTCTCCGAAAGGTTGGAGCAGATGCATGCTAGTGTGTGGTACAAATACCTGACATTGATTAACAGAAAGTGGGCTCTGCGGCAGCAAGACAACGCAGGACTTCATACCGATCGAGCAAGCCCTCACAGAACTTGAGGGAATCGAACTGATGCCATACCCAGCATATAGACTGGACCTAGCTCTCTCGGATCTTCACTTGTTCTGATCCATGGTTCACTTCCGATACTCACGATGCTTCATCAACCAAGAGAACTTGGAAGCTAGAGCGAAAGCATTCTTTCCATCGAAGCACAAGAAATAATATCTACATGGGATGAAAGAACTGACAGAAAGCTGATTTCAGACTGTGCAATATGATGACCTCTAAGTTAAATGCAGGCTGCATTTGTGGTAGTTTGAAGAGTACAGCAAATAAATTACGAAAATATTGCAAAACTCTTGACTCAACATAATAATAAGCAGAGAACCATATGCGTGTGTTTTCTTGTATATATATATATATATATATATATATATATATATATATATATATATATATATATTATATATATATATATATATATATATATATATATTCATTTACAAGAGTTAAAGAATGGAGTAGATAAGATCCGGGCAACATCTTTCATGGTAAAGTTATCTTTGGCTTGAAGAGTAGCCTGCAGTATAGACCTCGTTTGGATATTTTTCCATTTCCGAGCTTCAGCTCGCCATGAAACATATGTAGCCCGGATCTTATCTACTCCATTCCTTAACTTTTGCATTCTTATTCGCATACCCGGCAAATCTGGTCACCTACCGTGAAATATAAACTTTTTTTCAGGTTATCGTACTTCCATATGAAAAAATCTACAATGTTCCATCTCAATAAACCACTATTGTCCCTGAAAGTTGTTTTACTACGGATTGCTCGAAGCTAACTTTCTTCCTACACCTCGACTCGATCCTTCAATCTTATACATATACACACACACACACAATCACACACACACACATACATACATACATACATACATACATACATACATACATACATACATACATACATACGTTTGTATACAGACACGCCCACACAATATATTTTGGTAACTTGTATGCTATATTACGCGCGCGCAAGGGTGTGGGTTTGTGTGTGCGTGTACCTCTGAACCAAAAATTACTGATATAATATCTCTCCTTCGCTTTGCAATGGACATATATATCGCAGTACTCATAAAATACTTGCTTCAGATTTCGTATCAGTGGTGTTATTCATTGTTATAGATGCACGTGACTTTGTACTCACTAAAATGAAAGGTCCGGAGTCAGCTTGAGATTGCAGTCAGTCTATATCTTCATGTATGATTGAGATAGAACCACAAAAGTATCTGATCGCTAAATTTTATAGCACACTTTAAATGTTTGAAGAAAATGGGCAAGAAGAAAATTAAGGCAAATTGGTCAGAGACAACAAACATTACCGGTTTACAGTAAGCCCTCTTGGCATGTCCATTTAAATGCACATGTAGAGGTATATGAAAAAGCGATGTCTGTGTGGTAAAAAGCTTGCTTCCTTACCACAGTCAGTGGTTCAATCTCACTGCGTGGCTCACCTAGGGAAAGTGTCTTCTACTATAGCATCGGTATGACCAAAGCTTTGTGAATGGATTTTGTGGACGGAAACTGAAAGAAGCCCGTCGTGTATATGTATATGTGTGTGTATAAGTCTGAGTGTGTGTGTACGTCTTTGTTTCTGTGTTTGTCCCCCACCACTACCATCGCTGCTTGACAACAGGTGTTGGTTTGTTTACGTCATCGCAACTTAGCGGTTCAGCAAAAGAGACTAGCAGAATAACTACTAGGCTTTAAAAAGTCCTTGGGTCGAGTTGTTAGACTAAAACCCATCAGAGTGGTGCTCACGCATGGCGCAATCAAATGACTGAAACAGTAAAGGAAGAAAAGAACATATATATTATAACACATACACGCACGTACAAACGCGTATATGCACATACCTTCTTAGAATGCAAAGAGAAAAATGTATGATGCATGAACATTCCTTACATATTTTGGGCAAATCCGTCTTATCTATATAGTGGAAAAGCACCAAACGCATTATGACAAGCCAGAGATCGTCATGTGTTGTCATATATACATACATGCTTACATATCACTTGCAAACATGTACGACTTCGTGCAAGTGCGATGCTTTATCAAACTGATTGAGGGATATCTGCACGAAGAAGCAGCATTAAACACCCTCCTATTCTTGACTAAGTGAAACAAGCAGGATCGGACATCTGTCCTGGGAGTGGATTTTGCCAGCAGCGCCCGACTTGTATTAATTTCATCTAAATATACTAGAGCAACGTGAAATGATATTTTTTTCCTCAAAGATACTCCACACTCCAATCAAACCCACGACCTTATACTAATGAATGCAAACACTCACGCCTTCTAGTTCATTTTCTAGAAAACGGGAGTGATTAAATTCATACATATGCAAAGTCATGCAAACGATTAGAGTGAAGATTTTCTATTAGAAATCATATCCAGTCATCTGAGTAATGTCTCATTTAGCATGAAATTGAAATACATGGCAAAGCGGGTGCTGTTATCTATCACATTAAAATAATTCCTTTCCAATTATGTGTGGTAAGTAGCCATTTTTGAGGGTTAAGCTGAATTATAAACTATTATAGTCTATCTATTCATAATTACTCAACCATCCCAATACGATGTATTTTTACCCCTATCGCTTATCAATTCGGCTGTTTGTTTGATTAACCGTTAGTCAATATGTTCGTATTTCTAATGCTAATATCTTAGCGGTCTTTGTTTCTTGTTATTTTTCTCTTCTTGATTTAACTGTATCAAATCTCGATCTATAATGATAAATATCGTGGCTGTTTACTATTGTTCTTCGTTATTCTTAGGATAACTGTTCTTTACGTTAACTGGAATATATTGCCTTCAAATCATATTGATAATTTTTTTTTATTTTTCCTTTTTCAATACGTATTTCTGTCTCTCCAGTTATTCTTTTAGACTTTCAATCATGTTTAATTCTTGTTTCGTATTTTCAACGTATATACACACTTACTCGGTCATTTATGACGCACTCAAACACACAGTGACACACACACACACACACACACACTGACACAACTCCACAAGCCTATTTAGACACAGATACATACATAAATATAATCATACACATACAAGCACATATGTACACACATACATACATACATATATACATACATACATACATACATACATACATACATACATACATACATACATACATACATACATACATATTGGGTATGCAATCCAGGAACAGGAGATTGCCACAAAGTACCAGGTGAACAACAGAGAGAATGATGTTCTTGTAATCCCAAGGTCTAACCGCATGTGTAAGTTATGCCAGGTTTCTGTGGAAAACATCACGCATGTGATTAGCAGCTGTCCTAAAATGTCGTCACGGTACTACCTTCACGTTTTCATTTCGACCTATCTCTTCATTCTAATCATACACATCTCTTCCCTCCCCTATTTATCCATAACTACTACTAATACATTCTCAAAGTTTTATTCACACCACAAGACACTTTCGAATGAGCAACACAGAATCCACGGCTCCATACTTTGAAATGACAAAACATGAACTACTACTTGAACTTACATACCATGTACAGGAAACTATTTTAGCACTTCTATACACTATACACCACTTTCCCAGAATAGAACTGAAACTACAATATCTTTCTACTTTGATTCTCTTGTTTCTCTCTATATTCCCTATCTCCTCCTTTTCCATAATACTACCTTATTTCTAACTCAGAATATTTCTCTCTATTTAATTGTGTAACATCGTCTCTGATGAAGGGATATACATAATATACCAGAAACAGCTGTAAGATTATATCTTTTTCCTTATAAATGTCCTGAAAACCTCTCACAGCCTGGGCTTTGTTATCTCATTTTGTCTAATTCATATATATATATATATATATATATATACCGGAGTAAACACATAAATGTGAAACAAGGTAGAAAAAAGAGTACTCAAATACCAGTGGTAGAGTAATATGCTTTATTTAAAGCAGCAGAAAATTCAACAAAATCTGTTACTCTGAGTTTCTCGTTGCCGTTCATCAGACAAAAACTGTCTGATGAACGGCAACGAGAAACTCAGAGTAACAGATTTTGTTGAATTTTCTGCTGCTTTAAATAAAGTATATATATATATATATATATATATATATAGATAGATAGATAGATAGATAGATAGATAGATAGATAGATAGAGATAGAGAGAGAGAGAGAGAGAGAGAGAGAGAGAGAGATGCAGGCCTTGCTGTATGGTCAGAAATGTTCTCCCCAACCACGTTGTTTTGGGTTCAGTCCCAATACGTGACATCTTGAGCAAGTGTTTTCTACTGTAGCGTCGGGATGTCCAAAGCCATCTGAGTGGATTTATTAAATGAAAACTAAAAGAAACCCGCCGTACACACACACACACACATATATATGTATACAAGAGTATGTGTGTTTCTGTTTGTCCCCCACCGCCGCTTGACAACCGTAGTTGATGTGTTTACGTCCCCATTTCTTTGCCGTTTTACAAAAGAGTGCAATATAATAAACACCAGGCTTAAAAAGAAAACAAGTGCTGGGATCGATTAGTTTGACTAAAATTCCTAAAGGCTGTACCCCAGTATATCCGCAGTCTAATGACTGAAGCAAATAAAAGATATACATGCATACATAGCTACATGTGGAGGCGCAATGGCCTAGTGGTTAGGGCAGCGAACTCGCGGTCGTAGGATCGCGGTTTCGATTCCCAGACCGGGCGTTGTGTGTGTTTATTGAGCGAAAACACCTTAAAGCTCCACGAGGCTCCGGCAGGGGGTGGTGATCCCTGCTGTACTCTTTCACCACTCTTTCTCTCACTCTTTCTTCTGTTGGCCTGCTCGCGTCATTCGAAGGCTAAAACAATGCGAACGCATTGTGACCAGCGATGTGAAGCAACGTCTGATGGCCTGGTCGGTCACGTGATCACATAGCTACACACATACATACATACATACATACATCCCAACCATGGCTATGTTAGAGTACCGCCATCTTGATTCAAGTAACATAGTTCCGTGTACAAACTAAAATTGCTCTAGTTACACACATATCATCAAAATAGTGGAAACAAAAATAAATTCTACTACGTCTACCATTTAAAGATAAATGTCCTACCATTATCTGGTTAGAATATTCGAAGAAAAAATTACTATTGTATCTAATTGAACGATATATATCTTCAAAGTCAATTATATTCTTAGCTAATAAAACTATTACAGTTCAATTATATTCTAGTAATTAATAAATGACACAGCTGTTTGCTGTATCTACCGGTACTTTAATAACAATTATTGAACAACTAATTAAATACAGTTGATTAAGAAAAAATATGTAGGTATATTCGGCGAGTCATCTTGCTTGCATTCAAACTTGTGAGGTAGAGAGGAAGAAAATTAAGATATTGTGTGTAAATTGTGAAATAATGCTGTGTAGTTTGCAACAGATTGTTAACAAATCACTAAATAGTTGTTACACGGATTCATATAAAATATTACACACGAATACATACGCACATATATTGATGTAATACACACACACACACACACACACACACACATGTATATATATATATATATATATATATATATATATATATATATATATACATACATTTGTATATATGACGGGCTTCTGTCAGTTTCAGCCTACACAATCCACTCGCGAGTCTTTGGCCAACCCGAGGCAGTGATAGAAGATACTTAACCAAGGAGTCACGCAATGGGATTAAACTCGGAACCATATGGTTAGAAACCAAGCTTCTTACTTGACACTGCCAGCTTTTGTGATGTTTTGAAGCTTTAAGATCACAAACACATACATGTGTGATGATTGATTTAGTTGTTTCTCCATTTTCTCATTTTGTATATATATATATATATGTATATTTAAAGGGCTACAAAACCACTATTAGCCCTTAATTAAATTAATATTCAATTTATCTCCCTCATTATTTAAATGTATATATATATATATATATATATATATATATATGCGTGTGTGTGTATGTATATGTATATATGCATATATATGCATGACATACACGTAAATTAATCATGATCTGTGCCAATTTCGGTCGAAACCTATCCAAGTAAGTTGCTAAACTCACGTAAACACATTTTGATCTCAATAGTTTCCGTACTATATTTGACATAATTATGTACACTGAAGATATTAGTGAATCATATGAATTTATAGTTTCTAAGAAACCGATACATTGTCTGTAGGACTGAAATGCTGTACTGTATAAAAATATGTATGTATTACATTTTTAGGGTATGCTCGTGAACTCCGATTTACATGCACATCGCATTTTCGGTTCTTTAAAATCTACGGAGTAGTGCATCATGATGAAGGTATGTATGAATTATTGTCTATTTGCTCAATTTTCGGTTCCCCCTTTTCTTATTTAGTAAAATTTGTAGAGCATATAAGAAAATATTTTGTGGTACTTAGATCACGAACCATTACGTTTTGAGATCGAATCACACCGAGGAACATTTTTTTCTTTTCTTTTCGAATCAATCAAATAAGTACTCCCGCCATGAATAAGCTGACTTATGACCTAGACTAGCGTTTCCCAACCATTTTTTTATCTACAGATTCCTTTTATAACTATTTTACTCTGGTGGATCCCTATAGCTATTTGAAGAGATTTATTTCCAAATTCCAATTTTGTTTTGTCATACATTAACTTGTGTAGGTTGGACTACACGAAGCGCTCGAGAAAAAAGTGAAAAAACAGCTGACTCCTGCAATAAATATACCCGAAACAAAAATGTTCAACATCCTCTCAAATACTACTATAGATCCCCAATTTAGTATTTTCTGGCGTAAACCCTACAAATTCTTACATGCACCCCCAGGGGTTATATGAAACCTGTTTGGGGACCACTGATCTAAACCATTCCTGCAATAAATAATTTGCCCGTTTATAACTCATTGCATATCTAAAGATACATTCGCTAATGTGCCCTTCGTTATACAAAATTTTAGAAAGTAAATGAATGGGATTTATTTTACACATGTACCAAATATATGTAGGTATATCTCGTCAGATGGTGCCTAAGTCAGAAACCATTGCTGACACACATTAGCAGAAAGTTGGGCGAGATGCGTTGCAGTGTTTAGTTCATGTCCCTTTACGTTCTGAGTTATAATTCTGCTTTCATTATAATCTCCTGCACGCTGCCTTCCGAAATCAACAAATTGGGCAATAGTTTATATAATGGAGTTGATGCAATCGAACACACTCCGGAAATGTTTTATACAGACAAACAAATCTCTTTCCTATTGGAATTTAAACGTATAACACGTTTGCGTAGGATATGATAAATCTTACTTCACCACCATATTAACACAGCTCTTCACAAATTATTTATCAAACATTTAAATGTATGCATGCTTCAGTGTAATAGTAAAATATCATTTCTGTTTCCCCATATCACACAGCTTATGAATGATTACCAATGCTTAACGAGATAAACATCAACCAATATAGTTTGTTATTCATCAGAAGAGAAGATTCTATCATATATCTTGTCCGTATGAATTAATGTTAACAGAATAGCAATAGATTTGGGGTAAGATAGTAGACGAAAACTTAAATATTCATAAATGTAAATAAATATACAGGCATACGCACCACACATACAAACGCAAACATATAATTATGCCTATATGTGTGTGTATATGTACATATATATATATATATATGCGCACACACGCACAAACATATATGGAACACATTCACATACATATCTACGTATGTATGTGTGAAAATAGGAAGATGGAGACAGACACATAAACATTGCCGAGGAGACAATGAATTACGGTACAAGAAATAATAATACCCCATGTCAGTGTGTTAGGCCGTGTGGTGAAGATAAAAACATCAATGTTTTAGACAGACTATTTATCAAGATAGAGAAATTATAAAACAATGAAAAAGATTTGATGTCTTCTTTTGCTGTTTTTCTTTTTTTTATGTTGTTGTAATGAATTTAAAGTGATACCAGAGTGACTATTTGATATGTTGTTTCGAACCAATGAGAGTGTAAGTAGAAATAGATAATTATGTGCAATATACAGGTCCTGATCGGTTGTCGAAATAAAGATAGTAGCAGTTGTGTGTTCGCTAGTGTGTCTGGACATTGCAATATATATATATATATGTATGTGTATATGAGTAACGGAGTCGATTGACCGGGTTGATATGTGTACGATATTATTTGAAAAGGCGGCGAGCTGGCAGAAACGTTAGCACGCCGGGCGAAATGCGTAGCCGTATTTCGTCTGCCGTTACACTCTGAGTTCAAATTCCGCCGAGGTCGACTTTGCCTTTCATCCTTTCGGGGTCGATAAATTAAGTACCAGTTACGCACTGGGGTCGATGTAATCGACTTAATACCTATGTCTGTCCTTGTTTGTCCCCTCTGTGTTTAGCCCCTTGTGGGTAGTAAAGAAATAGGTATAGATATTATTTGAAAATAGATGGGTAACATAGTCGAATTCTATGATTATATGTGCATCACAATACGAAAGAAGGATAACGGGATAAGAAAAAGGATTAGAAAAATTAATCGATTGTTAATTCCAGCGAAAGTAAACGTTCCTCGCAGAATAATTAATCACTATAATGTCGGGTACATATATATTTGTAGTGTGTATAATATACATATGTATAATATGTATATATATATACATATATATATATATATGTGTGTGTATATGTACATATATATATATATATATATATATATTATATATATATATATATATAAATACACACACACATATATATATACGCACACACACACATACACCTCATCACTTGTTAATTCTTTAATTTATTTTTAACCTTAACCTAATAAATAAAATTAGAATTAAATAAAATATTTAATTCTAAATCTTATTCCTAAATAATATACATTTAACTGGTTTCTCCATTCACGACTACCTGCACACCTATACCTCCATTGCTAAAAATATTTCTACAAAATTTCTTGTGGTAAGTAGCTTGTTTACCAACCACATGGTTCCGGGTTCAGTCCCACTGCGTGGCACCTTGGGCAAGTGACTTCTACTATAGCTTCGGGCCGACCAAAGCCTTGTGAGTGGATTTGGTAGACGAAAACTGAAAGAATATATATATGTATGTATATGTATGTGCGTGTATGTTTGTGTGTCCGTGTTTTTCCCCCTAGCATTGCTTGACAACCGATGCTGGCGTGTTTATGTCCCCGTCACTTAGCGGTTCAGCAAAAGAGACCGATAGAATAAGTACTGTGCTTACAAAGAATAAGTCCCGGGGTCGAGTTGCTCGATTAAAGGCGGTGCTCCAGCATGGCCGCAGTCAAAATGACTGAAACAAGTAAAAAGAGAAAAAAAAAGAGAAGAGAAACACTGACCTTAGCCACAAGCACTTACTACTTGATATCCTCTCCAACGCCTACAGGCTAGAAGAATGCTACTGGTGCATACTATTCTCTTTGAATTCCTTTCATTTTACTACATTTTGCGCTTTTACTTTATCTTCCTTTACCTCCTCCCCTTCTATCCTTACTTACTCTTATATATTTATCTATTTGTTTATCTTGGTTATTTTTATACACTATATTCGTAAACACTATCTCCTTATTTACCTTATGTTATCCTTAGTTCCAAACTAATACTACACTTTCTATTTATTAATTTTCCTTCGTTTTACAATTTAATAGCCACCTCCGCTACCATTCTGTTATTGAACGTTGTTACGTCCGCACCTACTTCTGGAATTAAACCTACATGGATTTACATAGGACTTATGGTCTTACT